>NW_024808697.1:0-3296 GCF_019175285.1 Sceloporus undulatus | reverse complement strand
CCCATACCCGTGACCTCCTTAATAGAGGCCATCCATTTATCATGTGGCTTTCCTCTCTTCCTACCTCCCTCCACCTTTCCCAGCATTATTGACTTTTCTAGTGAATTGTGCCTTCTCATGATGCGTCCAAAATACGACAGCCTCAGTTTGGTCATCTTGGCTTCCAGGGAGGTTTCTGGCTTGATCTTCTCTAGGACCCATTTGTCTGTCCTTTTGGCTGTCCATGGGATCCTTAGTACTATTCTCTAGCACTACATCTCAAATGAATGGATTTTCTTCCTATTTTCTTTCTTAACTGTCCATGGATCACTTCCAATCTGTTGCCCATCATTTTATTTTCCATTTCTGTTGACATATGTTGGTTAGCACTAGAATTAACTCTGTCAATATGGATTGCAGAAGTGCAATTGGAATATCATCTGTTCCTGCTGATTTGTTTTCTTGCGATTTCACTTATTGCAGTTTCCACCTCACTTTTTAAAATTTGGGGATCATCTTCATATAGCTCTTCATTCCATATGTCCTTCATTTTGTCATTTCTTTTTTATAATTCTTCTGTGTATTGCATCCAATGTCTTTTTATTTCCTCCTTGAATTATATTATTTTTATTGCCATAGAGTGTCCCAGTCCTTGGTTTGAATTTTCCTTTGATTTCCCAGATCTTGTGAAATTGATCTCTTGTTCTTTCCTTTTTGTTTTTGTCTTCCCTTTCTGTACATTGGTCATTGTAGTAATTTTCACCCACATACATGCACACATATGATGGATAAAGCAAAAAATAAAAGTGTGTTTTATTTTTCGTTCATTTATGAAACTATCCAGCCATGAGATCAACAGTGATGGGTTAGATCAGGCTGCCACCTCTCTCTTCTTCCATCCTGTCTGAGTGTCACATCTGTTGTACTATTTGTACTTTTCTCCTCCGCCGCTCCCTCCTCCCACAATCAGCATTGTGTCATCTTTGTTTTTACTTAAGTGACTGGAGTGTGCACATTCCCTCTTCCCACCCTCGAGTCATTTGCTTGCTTGTTCATGCAAAGATCTGCAATGTATGGAAGGGGGGATGAGGGGAAGAAGTGCATGCGATCTTTGCATGTGTGCACAAATGAACGATGGGGGTGGGGAGAGGGAATGTGTGCACTCCAGACACTGAAGTCAAAACAAAGACAACACAATGCTGACCGGGGGGTGGGGGGGGAGAACACTAAAAAGAAATGTGACACTCTGATTGGGGGGGAGCCTGATCTAATCCCTCCCCCCACCACTGATCTCATGGCTGAACATACACTGAAGTAGAAAAACATGGTGATACACACTAGACTTGCTGGACCCAACCAGACCTGCCCACCAGACACTCCTCCTGCCCCCAGCCCTACACTAGTGTCGCTATGGAACGTAGTCCTTGCACATGCACAAATATCCAAATTCACTCAAATCGACAGTAAATAGTCTCTTTTCCCCTCTGCAGTAAAGTCATGAGATGCTGGAAAGCTCAAAATTTGGCCAGCATCTTCCTGTACCTCATCTCTACTGCTTTCACTGAAATTGAGATGAACTGTTTCATTTGGCCCATGTAGACAAGCCTGGAGTCAGCACCAAATCACATAATCACCTTGTGACTATGGTTCAAAATTCCCCTATACCGTACATGTTAGATCCCATGGCAAAACAGTTTCTTGGAGCAGAATTAAGCACAAATGGAGAGCGTATGTGTGAATAAATGAAAGGAAATAAATAAAGGTATTTCCTTTTACACCTTATAGCATGCTGATAATCAGAATACTGTACATTGGTAGTACATGTGTATGTTGGTGGAATTTTACTTGTCTGATTTGTTATGAGTACGTTCAACCCATATAGAAAAATGCCATTCATGGTTTGAAATATGTCACATCTGGAGTCATGGGAATAAGCTCTCACATTCTGACTCTTAATTTAACAATTTTTCCAGCTCTTCACAAAACATAGCTAGTGATTAATCCTTCTTAAATACAGTGTTGAATATAGCTGTATCAAAATCCAATCTGTCAGTTTTTAAAAAAGTATCCTGATTACTTAGAACATTCAGTGTTGTACTGAATGGTCTTATACAATAAAAGAAAGCCTGTATTTTCTCTGTGAAGAAGAATAAAGAATCACGCTTCACTTTAAGAAGAATTGGGATTGTGTAAAATAGGTCAAAGATGTATTTAATTTCAAAGTGTGGTGTGGGTGAAGGAATTAACATTTTCAGAATTCAGGTAACTGTGGGGTGTGATTATCATGAAATAATTACACACAAGGGGTTATAGGCATCCACTCTTAGTAATGCTAGAGGGCTCTGATTAACACAAGATAATTAAAGCATCTTTGGTAGATGCATAGACCAAAAATGGAAAGTGAGAAAATTAATCTCTGAGTCTGATACTGGAATCTTGGTCCAATTCTTCATCTTTTGCTTCCTAGAGTTCAAGTGGCAACTTGAGAGATTGGCTCAAGATATTTTTTTACCCAGTGCCTTCAATACTTCAGATTGTCCATTTATTATCTGTCTGTTCCTGTGTTCTCCAGAATTTTTTACTGTTTTAAGGACAGAGCCTTCAATAGTTATGTATGTTAAGATAGATAAATAGTTTGATGTCTCTGTGTACATAATATATTTTTAGAATATTTATCCTTCCTTCCTTTTCCAAAGAAGACTTACAGCAGTTAAGGAAATCCACAGAACTACATTCCCAAAACAATAAAATCACAATGCCATATAGCATAGATTTGTTGTTCTTGTGTGCCTTCAAGCCATTTCTGACTTATGGCGACCCTAAAGCAACTTTATCTTGGCATTTTCTGGGCTCTGTGTATGTGACTTGCCTAAGTGTTTTTTTGTTTTTTTTTCTTGAGTGAGGAACTGAACCCTGGTCTCCAGGGTCTTAGTCTAATACTCAAACTACTACACCATGCTGGCTCTCTGATAATATAGATACATAGATACATACCTATTACAAATGTGTGTTTCAAAATGTTTTCATTTGCCTCCCATGTAAATCTTATTGGATCTTGTAGATGCAAAGAGGGAATAAAAGAGCCAAGAGGTACAGCACATAAAATATTGGATTTAGATTCTGCCCATAAGAAGCTGCCTTGCCTGAACAATCTTTTGAAAGGCAGCCAGCCCCACATACTTTTCATGACAGTGGTCAGTTTCACAGCGTTAAACAACACATTACTAGGTTCCTGTTTTCTAGGAAGGGTAGAATCAATTTAACTGATAAAAAGGTGTCATTCTCACCTTTGTACATAGAAGCAGAACTTGGAAATA
>NW_024808696.1:0-3297 GCF_019175285.1 Sceloporus undulatus | reverse complement strand
TGCTATTTTCCTCTCCCTTCTTGGACCATGCTCTTCAACTGGGAGAAGAGATGTGATGATAACCTGTGCAACCAGCTCTTTCAGCTTCCTACCCAAAGCGATAATTGCAGTATCATTGGTTCCCAAATGAACCAATAGAAAGGGGTAACAGTCAGTAGGCTTGACAAGTCTTGTCAGCCTGTCCATTATAAAGCACTGTAGGTTTATACAGCACTGTACATAAAATAGAATAAAATAAAATGGACCTGCCAGTAGCATACATTCTAGAAAATGGAATATAATACAAAATTGATACACAATATAATTCAACAAAAATATACAAACAACAGATTAAAATAAACATCAAATAGCAACCAAGTAATGTCTGGGAACACTTCCCAGAACAGAATGGTCATTAACACAGTTTAAAAGCTGGCTAAAGAGGAGATGAATTGTGCTCAAGAGGGAAGGAGGTTCCAGGAGTGAGGAGTGGCCAAAGAAAAGGGGTGGATCCAAGCTAAAGAAGTAGAAAACCTCAGCTGGGACAACAGTCCTTGGTTGCCAGAACGGAGGGCGTGAGTGGGAAAGTACAGGGAAAGAAGATGTGATAAGTAAGGAGGTGCCAGCCCATGCAGGGCTTTAAAAGTCATCAACAGGAGTTTATAATGAATACGGAGGGGCAGAGGGTGCCAGTGGAGTTGCGTGACAACAAAAGAGAGATATGATTATAATGGTAAGCCGACATAATGATATGTGTACTCACTCTCACTAACATGTCCACTGGAGTGAATGTAAACATTCATTCATGTTTGAATTACAAATCTTCACCAGAGAGGACATGAATATTTGGACTGAGGGAAATGTGTCAATTTCACATGGGAGATGGGATTTACCACCACAAACAGTATACTGAATTTTAAAAAAGACAGGTAAGTCCTTAGTGGAGATGAAACTATCATGTGAATATGGATCCAAAAATCCCCCAGCTGATGTGGCTATTAGTCCCAGTAGCTAGGGGATTTGGGAGCCATAGGGGCTGTCTGCACCATCCAAAAGCATCATGTTGTCTCCTTTAGACAATATAGGCCATTAACCTCAGCCCAGATCCAGCAAACCAGTCATGGATCTGGTGGATCGAGGGACAAAAGAGCCTTAACAAAGGTCTAAGTGATCCACTGTTTGCCATGGAGTTTTGTGAAAACTCTATGGGAAACCCCAGTAGAACAGACAGCCCCAGGCACTCCTTACTTTACTCAGCTGATGCTGCTAGTGAGAAGTCCTCTGTGACTGAGTCTGTCATGGAAACAAGGTGCCTGGATGGAACCAAGTGGCCAGGTGCCCCATTTCCTCCATTAGATACAATGATGGGAGGCTTTTCGCTAGTGGCAATGGCTGAGTAAGGTAAGAGGTGCATGTTGGTAGCAGATCCATGGTATTGGGATAAGTGGGCATGTAAATACAAGCCCATCCCCACTCCAGCCTGGGGATTGATCTGGATTGGTCCTCAGGGCAGGATATCACAGGCTTGGCCTGTACAATCCTAGCTCATCTGTTCAAGGCCATATAAAAAAATAACATTTCCAACCTCTGCAATAGGTAAGGTAAGAAGAAAACAATCCCCATTCAGGTGTTAATCAGAGTTACTAGATATGCTGGCAAAGCAATTTCAGTCTTAACATACACTGAACAAAGGTACTCTACAATAAGGGGCTGTACAACTGCAGCAGGAAACACAGCATTTGTTGCTTCAAAGTTTGACAGAGGGTCAGGTAGCAGCAGCAACTCTAACACACAATAAAGACTATATGATTAAGCAGATAACTGAATCAGTACAGGGAGCATTTCCCTTTCTTTCATCCTAGCAGACAGTATTTGTCCCTTTGATCCAGAACAGATCAAACAAAACCCACTAATCAATTATTTCCCTTTTTGTCTTTCAGATGCTGCCACAGACCTTCAAACACAAATGGCAAATCACTTCAAGAATTCTTTATTTGTTTTCTTTCCTCACAACAACCGTGCACCACAAATAGGTGTTTTAAAATCAATTTTATGATTTCTATTCTTCACAATATTACTTTGTAAAGCTGTGGTTTTTATATTTCAATACATTTGTAAAGTCCAGTATATTAAAAACAACTATCCCTATTTTGAATATGCTATCTTTCTCTGTCTTTGTAGATAGAGTATGTAACTTCAGTATCATATTCTCATCAACATCTCATCTTACTGAGCATACATTCCTGTCCTACTCATTTGTCCTTCTTTGTTAGCTATGGACTAAGACATCTTGCCCCATTTTGAAACTGAGCAAACTGAAAGGGGAAAACAAACAAACACCTGAAAAGATTAAATATTTTTCAAATACATGCTTATTCTTTTCTCTAAATAGGAAATAATGACAATTCTTTAAAATGACAATTTTTATTTAAAATGAAACAACAACCCCCAGCACATATTCATATGCCTAACTCCAAAATAAAACTCTATCACACTCCAATAATGCTAATAGGAGCACAGCGGGGTGATCTGAATTTGTTGTTATTGTGAGCCTTCAAGTCTTTTCCAAATTATGATGACTCTAAAATGGCCCTGTCTTCTTCGCAAGATTTATTCTGAGGAGTTTATTGCATTTACCTTTCTCTGAGTTTCCATAGCTGCACAGGGGTTTCCATAGCTGCACAGGGATTTGAATCTTAGGCCCGAAATGCATGGGCCAAATTAAACTGCTTCCAGGTGCTTTGCAGGTATAGTGTTTAGGGGATGAATTCCCCCAAAGCCACCGGAAGCAACTCTGAGGCTGGACTAAGGTGGCAAAAGCCGGGATTTTTAGGAGTGGACTAAATCTGCTTCTGCCAGTGGCCACTTGGCACAGTGGTGGTGGCCCAATTTAGAAGTGGACCATGCAGTTACCACAGTCCCAGTGTGATTGGGCCAGAGCAGCTGCAAGCCATTCCTTCTGGGCTGTGTGCTTCGGCCCTTAATCTCCAAATTCATAGTTGAATCCTCAAATCACTTCACCATGTTGGCTCTCAGTCTGAATATCTTCTTTCAAATCATATGAGCACCTAAACTCATAAACCCATGCACTATCAGATGGACCCATTCTTGTCACATTTACCTCTCCCTACAAGCCTTCTAGAACTTGCAAAGGACTCTAGTGTTCCCCTCCAATTACCTAGTGACAAATGGTAGTACAGACATCTTGATCTGAAGTCTCCCAGCTTATTTTCCTGGCATCAGGATAGGGGAGGGGAGCTTAGTGAAACTCAAGAATGACTTGCTGAAGGCCTAATAGACTGGTCCACTCCTGCCAGA
>NW_024808695.1:0-3297 GCF_019175285.1 Sceloporus undulatus | reverse complement strand
TCTTTGGGATATAAAGTCTGAGATGTGCTTACCTATTTACAAGCAGGAAATGCAATTCCAAAGAGATATGACAACATTAACCTGGTTCTACTCCATGTGCACCTGATTAACATAATTGTCAAAGCATGGTAACCCCTCAAGCACCTTCCTCCATCCCTCCAAGACAGTGATTCTTAACTTTGGAGGGCAGGCCATGGTACTCCTTTGATAGTACAGCACACTCATGGCATATGCGGGCACTCCATATGCAGCTTTCAGCATAAGCTGAAAGCCAAACGCCATTAGAGGAAATGACACGTATGCTTGTGGCACATGCTCTGCGCTGCACCATAGGCACAAGCCGCATTGTTTTCAGTGGGACTTCACCATATGGGTATTTCCCTTACGCGATGTGTGTGTGTCTGGAACAGATCCTCCATGTAAGGGAAGGTCGCACTGTATGATGAAAGCCATGGACCCCCTTCCCAGAAAAATACATATAAACATATGCACAGAAATTATTGCATACACTTTATATTATATTGTTTCATTTGGAATCTGTTCCCTTCACATAGGCATGAAAAAAGTACAAATATGTGAAAAGAGTGGTTTTCCCTCCTTACAATTCACAATTACAAGAAAAGTTCATTATGACAGGAAGGAAATTAATGGAAAAAATTATTTTTGCACTCTGTCCATGGAACAATTGAAGCCCATTCGTGAACTCCAAATTAATAAACCCTGCTCTAGCGGGTGGAGCAAATTGCAGTCTTCTACACAAGGTGCATCTTCATTTGGCTTCTGAAGGTTCAGTGTGTCTTCCAGATTTCCTAACTTTACATTTTAATGAAAGAACAGAACAGGAAGACAACAGGTGTTCAGAATCTGTTCAGGTGGATAGACCTTCCCAGTTTTACATCCCCCCCCCCCCCCCCCCCCCCGTTTCCCAGTCTTGCCTGGTGCTAAATGGAAAATCCAAGAGAGGATACTGAGACAGATTCACACCCATATGTATTTCATTCAATCCCACATACAAGCCAGTAATATAAATCAGGTTAGCATGCCCAAACAGATTACTGACCTGGATGATTCTTCCTTTACCATTCACCAAACTGACATTCACCAGCAGTTCTTTCAACCCAATAGAATTGTCCCCAGACCAGTAAGGTTATAAAAACTGAGGATGTTATCACACAGACCTGGGGGAATGCAATTAGAATGGGATGAAAGAGGGCAGGGTGGGAATAGAATAGGGAAAGGACGCATTTTACCGCACGTCGAAACATCGCCAATGCCACCCGAAGTCCCTATTCCAGTGATGGTGAACCTTTTAGAGGCTGAGTACCCAAAGTGAAACCCAAAACCCACTTATTTATTGCAAAGTGCCATGTCCCTCTGGCTTTCTAGTAACAAACTCTGGCAAACTCTGTGCTGGGACAATGGCACATGTGCCCACAGAGAGGGCTCTGAGTGCCACCTCTGGCACACGTGCCATAGGTTCGCCATCACTGCCCTATTCCATTCCCCATCCATGCAAGGGAGGACGATTTTAAGGAACTCTTCAAAACAGTTCTGGAAAAGCAGCCTCTCTGGCATGGATGGGGTACAGAACGGGCACTTCGGGCAGCATTAGCAGCATTCTAACATGCGGTAAAATGTGTCCTTTCCCCATTCCATTCCCATCCCCTCATCCTACTTGAATTGAGTTCTGCCGAGGCTCTGGCGCCTGGAGCCAGTGGAGAGAAGCGCAGCAGCTCTACCAGGTCTGCCTGGAAGAAGACAAGCCCTCCCTTCATCCACCATCTTGAGGGAGAGAAAGGCAGACTAGCTCCACCAGGTCTGCCTGGAAGAAGACAAGCCCTCCCTTCAGCCACCATCTTGAGGGAGAGAGAGGCAGGCTAGCTCCAAGAAGCCAAGTCCTCCCTCCAGTCCATCTGCCTTGGTCCTGGCCTCAGAGGTAACGTTATCGCCCATGCGATAACGTCCTGAGATATAGCCAAAGAGCAATCAATATCTTTCTGCTCTCTTCCCCGTAACAAACCAGTTATCTCCCACTTCTATATTGCCTTTCATCCTCTCCTGTTAAAATGGCTGCTCCTTGCTTCCCTCCATGTCTCCACCATTTCCAAGATACGTTTTTCCCACCAGTGGGAAGATTCTCCCCAGGACAAAGATCTGCAAAGATGGACAGCTTTTAGGTATAGAGGTGTATGCATGCAGATTTCCATGCCAGGAAGTTGGCATTAATGTTTTGCCTTGTCAATTAACAGAATAAAAATGATTCTAATTTTCATTAAATATATAGTGCTAGTCTTTTTATCTAGAAAGCAGAAGCTGCTCTTCCCCTTCCTGCTTCAAGTTCTATAACACAAATGAAGATAACATTAAAGGGTGAGTGAAAGGCATCACTCTTTGCACATAATTATCTCATTCCAGAGAAACAATATGCATTTTACATGTGCACATTGACTGAGTCACTTTTTCTAGCTCACAAATCCTTTAAAGTTTTTTTTCACTCCTGGCCTGCTACATGCCTGAAGGATAGCATAATTAGCAAAGTTATCTAAACATCTTGAGGAAAAAACAAACACACATGCTTTCCTAACTAAACTTTGCCATCAAAAGCTTTAATCACTGAAATCCTAATTAAAGCAGTATAACCTTAACAGAGCAAAAGATAATGATTCATAGGCAGAAAGTGCTCTATGGGCATGCATATACTACCAAATTATATTTATTTTCCTTTCTTCTCTAAATTTAGTTATAGTTTGGATTGAAGTCTTAATCTCACATCAGGATGGGATACCTTTCTCCTCTTCTTTGTGAACTCTTTTTGGGGGGGGGGGGGGGCATTTCATCTTCATATTACATTGTGTGCCATGACTGAACTGCTACAAAAGCTATTTACCTCTTGAGTATAAACTATTCAGTTTGCATCTGTTTCTGTTTTTCTGCTCAGTTGTTCTGTCAACAAGACCTTCACAGAAAAGAGTATGCAAAAGGATCTTGTAGCACCTTTGAGACTAACTGTACAAAAGAAGTTGTAGCATAAGCGTTTGTAGACTTGGGGGCTATGTAGACAGCTCCTAAAGGGTAGTGGGATGCCACCCTTTTCCTAGCTGCAAATTGGGGCTGTGGCAACCTCATTCCGCAGCCCTAATCCGTGGCATTGCCATGACTATATGGCACTCTAGGCCAGGGCAGAAGGGTGAGAAGTAGGTCCCCTCCCTCCCTTCCCCGTTGCTAGGGCTGGGCCTGGTTGCCAGGGGCGTGGCCAAGGAGAAGAGGCGCCTCTTGCCAGGCTTGGCGCGCGGTTGC
>NW_024808694.1:0-3297 GCF_019175285.1 Sceloporus undulatus | reverse complement strand
AAAAAATGAATGGTGTGTGCTGCTGCGCCGCCACGCCCAAGCCCCATTATAATGGTGGCACTTAGTCTGGACCCCCCCTTCCTAAAATCCTGGCTACATCCCTGAACATGTACAAGGTTAAGAACTCGAAAACAAAACAGTCAGGCAATACAAAAAGCACAACTGCAGCCAGATTAAGCATCTTGCAACAATCTGGAACAAAAGATTCAGAGAACCTCCCAAAGAAACTGACTTTAAAAGAAACTGACAACTTCTCTTTCCAAGTTTGCGGAAACAAATCGTTTTCAAAATGCACATAAAAACACGGTGAGAAACGGGAAGCAAACTCGTTTCCAAAATCAGGGCCATGTCTAACTTGAGAAGCATGCAAATAATAGCATGCCTTTTGTAGTCATAATATTAATATCAATATTAATGATAATATTTGGGGGGGCTGGTGTGTACCTGTTTGTTGTGGTGGATGAGGTGCATTCATGGAATTTGCTTTGGATGCTGGTCGGGCATTGGTGAATATGTCTAAATGTGATTTATTGGAAATCAAAGATTCAAGTGACACCTGAAATATCCTTATTAGGGATAATGGATGATGACATTAACAGTAAAAATGCACAAATTATATTTTAGATGAGAGCAGCAGTCAAGATTATATATGCCCCACATTGGCAGAGTGCCACTTTAACATCCATGGCTCAGGGCTATGAAGTTATAGGAACTGTAGTTTTGTAAGACATTTAGCTTTCTCTGTCAGAAAGCTCCAGTGCTACCACAAACTATAAATCCCAAAAATCAATAACATGGAGCCATGGCAGTTAAAGTGGAGTCAAAATGAATTGTTTCTGCAGTGTGGCTGCATTATAATAATTATTATTTTGTCTTCTTAAAGTGAAAAGCCCTTTGTGTGCTTTTAATGGCACGGTTGTTGTTTTTTAATATTGTAAGCCACCCTGAGTCCCAGTTTTGGAGAAAAAGCAGTAAGTAAGTAAATAAATAAATAAATAAATAGCCTAATTAAATTTAGAAATTATTTGGAACAGGTTATGAAGTATTTAAGTGACATTTGGGGTGAACTTGCCATGGTTAGATTTGCAGAGTAAAGACGCAAAGGTTATCAGTTTGCAAATAGTAAAATTTTAAGTGTTTGTTTTTAATTAGATGAGGGAATCAACGTTAAGTTCAAGTCAAGGCAGTATGAATGCACAGTTTAATCACCAAGATCAATTAGGTTGAAAGTGATGATGATGATGATGATGACGACCACGACTTTATATATAAAACCCTTCCCACCAGTATCTGATAGAGAGATTATATATATGTGGTGCTTTGTTTATTTCATGGCCTGGGTAGGACAGCAGTACCCAGTATTCGTGGGCATGTTTGTCCATATCTGGGTACATTTAGAGTCCACAGCTGCTGTTGCCAAATATGCCCACACTTGCCCAGGATGGCCATGCAGGGAGGAGGATTCTCTCTTCATGGAAAGAGACAGAGCACTTTGTGCAGAATAGATCATGGCAGTGGTTGCCCTGGTTGTTGTTTTTAATTACAGATTAAAATTGTGGTGCCAAAGGAGACTGTTATGCCAAGTTGTCCCGGACATGTGCTGGCATTTGTGGGCCAGGGTGCAAGGATACAGCTGTTCTCATGGAGCATGGCTAGGGTATTTATTCTGCTTTATTTCCTTATGTTGTGTGTGTTTTTAAAGTCCCAGGACAGTGTATAGGGATCAGCAATAAAATGGCCTCTGTCTGCAGGTGGAGAGTCACTAAGCCGGGACACGGAAAGGGAAAAGGGGGAGAAAAGTCAAGCCAGGTGCCCCTTCTTTTTGGTTTTTTGGCTGAGCCATCCCTGTGCCATCTCTCAGAAGGAAGGTCTGCAAAGAAATGGAAATCTGCTTTCTTGGGGGTAAAAGCAACAGGGATGACACATTTTGCAAGAGCAAGGAATAAACACACCCCAACTCTTCACTGTTTTGCTTCCCTCCACCTTTTCTGTGCTGTTTATATTTGCTGTTAGCGTGCCAAGGGATATTGTGCCACCTTTGAAACTAACTGAACAAAAGAAGTTGTAGCAGTTGCTTTCCTAGACTTGGTCTGCATTTTTACTGTGGGTTTTGCATTTTTCATGGTTTATAGCTTGCAGCGCCATCCCGGATTTAGACCCGACAAATGACAGTTAGAATAATAACTGCAAAACAAATGTCAATTTTTCCTACTCTGAGTGGCATGGCTGCAGATAAGTGTGCTGCTGGAGTTGATTCAGAACACCCTTATTTCTGCCAGATTTCAAAACGTTGCTCAGTTATTCAGCTGAAGCTGTTGTTCCTCAGAGACAAAAAGGGTTTGAACTGTCCCATATGGCTTCTCCTCACTTGGTTGAGAAAAGTTGGGTGACATGGACCAAACTGGGCACCCATGGACCTTGGGTGAGTTTTGCAAAGGTTACAAGTCCTGCTGCCTGTGACCAGATGGGCTGTGGCCGTCTCTGAGCTTGCAGAAGTTACTTTGAGGGAATACACCTTCCAGAATCCCTACTGCGATGGGCTCTTTCGCAGAGTGCTGGCCTGGTTGGCTGCCAGATGCCCACTAAGGATGAAGCTTCCTCAAAGGGTTGCCTGGCATGAACCTCACTCCCCCCTCCTGCATTGCCACTGCCCCACATATCCTCCAGTCGGTCGATGAGCCCAAGCAAAACAGCATCATGGAAAAAAGGAGGGGCGCTGTGCCCTCTGAACAGGAGGCAGTGAGTTGGCACAGTGGCATTGGGTCTCCTCACCAGAGCAGACCAGTAGAGGCATTTGGCACTTGCTGGGGGTCCCGCTTCCCCCATTTGCACCCCCATGGGGCTACTCAAAGTTGTAGGGAGCCCAGAGGGAGAAGGTCCTCCTTCCAAAGCCAGAGCAGAGCGTCCAGATCTGTCCCTCTGGCCCTGGACCACCTGCAGCAGGTAAATCTCCTTGCCCTCCGCCGCAGCGATCACAAAGGGATCCCTTGCCCCACAATCCCCACCCCCTCCAGAATGGGTGGCAGATACAAAATAATGGCAAATATATCACAGCCTCTGGGTACAAATTACAGCTACTGGGGTGGATTGGGGGGGGGGGTAAGCAGATTATGGGACTTGCAGTAGAAAAATCTAACCTTTCTGAACTATAATGGGAGCACTTTGTTTATTTTTGTGAGCCACCTTGAGCCCCACAGAATAGGAGCCAATCAATTGTCATAGTATTATATCCAGCTTAAAATTGGCCATAGTAAAACCACTGTTAAAAAAGCCCTCCCTAGACCCCCTGATGCATAA
>NW_024808693.1:0-3297 GCF_019175285.1 Sceloporus undulatus | reverse complement strand
CTCCAAGCACCATCCAACTGGAGAAGAAAGCCACCAGCAAGAGTTTCGCTCCTGAGATGTCTCCAAGTGCCATCCAACTGGAGAGGAAAGCCACCAGCAAAAGTTTTGTAAGCCAAAGGATGCCGTCCGTGACCCAACTGTTAAACAACATGACGGTTGAGAAGGTTGGGAGTGTCACGCAACTGGAGAGCAACCTTGAAAGCCAACTGGGAAGTCGAGACACGGCAGAGAGGAGCAGAGGAGTGACCTTCTTCCGGGAAGAACTTGAGGTGGTCCCTCAAAGGTCTGGCCAAGCTGAAGAAGACAACAACCCGTCGCTGTGGAGCTTCATGGAGAAGGAACTAGAGAGCCTCCTGAAGGCCCTTCGCCTTCGCCAACCCACCCAAAGCATGGCCCCAGTTGAAAAGGAGACTCCCGGTCCCTCCACCGAGGATAAGGCAGTGGGAACGGAGACAGAGATGCCGTGTCCCTTGGCTCCGGAGACATCACCAAGGCCCCCAGTTGAGTTGCTTTTAGACCCTCCAAGAACGGAGGAGAACCAACCTGTGATGCAGCTGATCATCTGTGAGCTCCCCAGAAGTTGGAGCAGAAGCCGGAGTCCCTCTAACAGCCGTGGCCGCGGCCGGAAGCGGAGATGCACCAGCCGAAAGCGCAAATAAACTCTGCAAAGAGAGATAGATAGTGGCATGTTTGTTTTCAAAGGAAGGCGCTGAAAAAGGCCCAAGGGTGGTCCCTGTCCTGCATCCTTCTTCTGTCCCAAAACTATTTAAACATTGTGCGTTTGGGAAAAGTTCCTTTTAGGAGTCTAGAATCGCTCCAGCGCTCATGTTTGGGGAGGACACAGTCTCCGTATCCATGCGACTTCGAGTCGCCTGCCAATTGATGGTGACTCTAAAACAGAATTCACAAAGTTGTTAGCTACAAAAATTTGGGAAGAAATAGGTTTTTTGGGAAAGATATGTCTTTTTAGTACGTTGTCCAGCTGGAACAAGGGCTTGTAGCTCCACAAAAGGGCAAGGAAGGCAGTTAAGGGCTGCACTGCAGAAATAATCCAGTTTGGCACCGCTTTGACTGCCGTGGCTCCATGTTTAAATCCTGGGATTTGTGGTTTGTTAGGGCACCAGAGCTCCCTGACAGAGAAGGTGAAACATCACCCCATACTACAAATCTCAGCATCCCATAGCATTAGGCCACAACGTCTAAAGCGGTCTCAAACTGCATTATTTCTACAGTGTAGATGCAGCCATATGGCAAGACGGCTATGGGTTTTTTGGTTGTGCCGTTTAGCCCAAATAATCTTTTGGGCATTTAAACCAACGGAAGAAGATAGGCTGTGGAAGGCAACATTTATTTTCCACCGGATGAAACCAAAAAGGTTTCTTTCCACAAAACAAAGCACGCTAACAATTGCTGTTATATAACTACTTGGCGGCTGTTGTGAGCAACCTCATTGGTACAAAAGCCATATCAAATCAAAGGTTATAGTTATGTAAACCTATAACCCAGCAAGTTTATATAGTTACTAGTTTTGGTATACTTTCTTGCCAAGGAAATGGGCGATGCCAGCCGTGGGAAGGTATAGCCGCCCATGTCTGGTTTTGTCCCTTTTCTCCTCCCTTGCAGTAACACTGCCGCCGTTGTGTGCCTACAAACCATTATGGCAACCCTACGGAGAACCTGTCTTAGCATTTTCTCTGCAAGATTTGCATAGAGGGGACCTTGCTCTGAGGCTGAGAAAGTGTGTCTTGTCCAAAACCACCCAATGGGTTTTCATGACTAAGCAGGGATTCGAACCCTGGTCTCCCAGACTCAAAAAGTCCAGCACTCAAACCAATTCACCGCACTGACTCTGCAATACATTGCAATGGAATGCCTTAATCTCTTAATATCAAACTGGACAATAATTTCCTAGCTTGGTTTACAGAATGACATTGGCTACTTCTGCACTACAGAAATAATCCAATTTGACACCACTTTAACTTGCATGGCTGAAGGCTATGGGATTCTGGGACTTGCAGTTCTGGAAGACGTTAGCCTTTTCTTCCAGAGAGCTCTGGTGCCGCAGCAAACTACAAAGCCCAGGTTTCCATAGGATGGAGCCACGGCAGTTCAAGCAGCGTCAAAACTGCATTAATTTTGCAATGCGGCAGCAGCTCGAAAGGTTAATAAAAGGGGGAAATGACTGCCAATGCTTTCCTATGGAGTTAGGAGAATGGAGAGGAGTCCAGTCCATGAAAGTGCCAATGCATCTCAATATAGATCGTCCTATTCTCATCCTTCCAGGGGACAATTATTTTATGACAGTCACAAAGGAAATAATAAAACCGAATGTTTCTTTTACAAAACCCACAACCGTTACTTGGGTTTTTCCCAAAAAATTGTGTTTGTACAGAAAAGGAAAACACAGCGGAGGATGATCCGGATTATTGGCCCAGATGATCTCAAGGATAAGGATTTAATTTTCCATGTTTGTCAGGAAATTGAGCCCCGTATCAAATGATAATAAAAAAGAGCAGATAGGCAGACAATCCAAATAACTAAATTACTCTAGATTACAGGTCGTGATTCAGAGACTCATTGCCCTAAACTGAGCATGATCCATTCTGCACATTTGAAGTCTAAAATACCCGCAAAGGACGGAGTCAGAATCCAAAACCCAGAATCCCACGCTGCAGAATTAGTGTGGTTTGATGCCACTTTAACTGCCATGGCTCAGTGCCATACAATCCTGGGAATTGTACCTTTGTGCGGTATTTCTCCTTCTCTGTCAGAGAGCCCTGGTGCCACAGCAAACCACACATCCCAGTGTTTCATAGCCTGGAGCCACAGCATTAAAAGCGGTGTCAAACGGCATTAATTCTGCAGACATGTCCATCCGCACTCGGTCCAATACAATTCCGCACATGGTTTCAACCTGCTTTCAGCTCTCCACACCATTCGCCGGGCGGTAGATACGTAAACAGAAAGGGGTGAGAAAGTTCACCGCTCGTAAAAGTTTGGCAGCACAAAAAACGAACAAACACAAAAATTGCGACCTTCAGACTTTATGGGCTGTTTTGCATCAACATTAAATGCCATTGCAAACTATACAATCACAGCACTCTGCTTTCCCTTTGGCAACATCCTGAGATTTGTAGTTTGCGGAGGCATTTGAGCTGCATAAAGGTCTATACGATGCTGGGCTTTGTAGTTTTGTCCTTGCTGGTCACTGCCCGAATAAAACATATCTATCTATCAAGGAGAACAGGAATCCCCAACCAGTTCGGCCAACAGTCAGGAATTGTGGGAGTTGCTGTC
>NW_024808692.1:0-3298 GCF_019175285.1 Sceloporus undulatus | reverse complement strand
AAAAGTGGGGGCAAGTATTAACAGAAAGGGGCTAGTTTCTGGGAATGACAAATGGGAGCCTTGTTTCCTTTGGTGCATAGACTATGCAACTGTGGAGGTGGGGGCTAGGATTGGAAGAGGGTGGGGTTCTAGGTGCTGGGGTTTCAATGTATTCTTTGTCTTGAGGAGGACAGTTCTGGTTTAAACACTGAATTTCTGATTATGTGTTCTCAATAAAGTTATTTGTTGTTTCAATGTGTTGGACTCTTTGTTGTACAGAAGTTCTGAATTTGCACAAAATACACCTTTTTCTCTCATCAGTCCTCAGCTCCATTCCCAGCCATAAGAAGAACAGAGGCAAACACACACAAACACACAGATAGAGCTATATGTACAAAGCAGAGCCTTCCTTCATTCCCTTTCCCTCCTGGGTCCAGCTCCTCCTTGGGCTCCATTCTGGCATCCTCCAAGTCTCCTCAAAGGAAGGAAGGAAGAAAGAGGAAGGAAGGAAGGGTGCACTCCTTCCCTTTCCGCAAAGGCTCCCAGCAGAATAAGCCTCAGCAGCAAGGCCCTGGCGATCCCTGCGCATGCTCAGGAGGGGACCTTTGGGGCATGTGCACATGCTCAGTCTCAGGTCCTGAAGCCATTCCTGCTCTCACAGTCTGTTCTGAGGGAGGAAGAGATGGAAGTGGGGGAGAGAAATGTATGAGAAAAAGGGGGCAGCGGGCACTTTAGAAGAGGAAGGGCGATGGGGGGGGGGGGGGGCAGGGTCCTTTAGATGTAAAAAGGGCTTTGAGGAGCCCCTCCCTCCGGGAAAGTGGGGCAGAGAAGAGACCCTTCCTCTCTTCCTCCTCATTTGGGGGGAGATAAGGGATCACAAGCCTCCCTCTTCATCTCTGGGAAGAGGGGAGGCTCCCATCAAAAGACTTTTGTGACAAATAAAAAGCATCAGATAGCATAGGCTTCAATAGCATTGGAAACAACAGCTTTCTGGGGGAAGGGGTTTTCCCAGGGGGAAGGGGGCTCTGTCTGTGGGGGAGAGAAGAGCCCAGATTTAAGCCAAAGCCAAGAGCAGGCAGACGGAGGGAGTTCAAAACCCGTTCTGGGGAGAGGGATACCCTCCTGGCAACTAGGCTTAGAGGCCCACATGATCTGAATTAGCCCCCCCACACACACACACACATCCTTTCCTTACCCTTCACAACAACCCTACAAAGATCAGTCATCTTCCTCAGGGAACATGCAGAAAGGACATGGAAGCCATTGTTAGTTCTTTGCCTGAAAGTCCCCTTCCTTGAAGGGATGGAGGTTAAAGGAAGGAAAGAAGGAAAGTGCCAAGGGAAGAGATGGCATAAAGGGGGCTGCTGAAAGACAGGGGGCATCTGGATAGGACTCCCTCAGCAGCCATTTTGGGAAAGAGGTCTCTGCCTCTGGACAGAGAGAAGGAGAATGTGCTCATTTGGGGAAATGTTAGGGTCCCTCTATTGGGCCACATTCTCCTCTGCCCTGGAGCCTTCTTTTGAAGCCCCATAGACAGGGAAGATCTAGACCATGCCCTCCCCAGGAAAGGAAGCCCCCTCCCTTTGCAGGCCCCATTGACGGAGGGGAGATAAGAAGATTATAAAGAGGGGAAATCCCCTGGAGTGGATGGATTTACAGCTAGATATTATAAAACATTTCAAGGGGAACCAGTGGATCCACTATATAAATGGTTTAATCCTATTAATGCAGAGGGGATTCCAGACTCATGGGAGCTAGCGAGTATCATGTTAATTCCTAAAGAAGGAAAGGACAGCTTGTTAATGACTAATTATAGACCAATAAGTTTGCTGAACACTGATTGTAAGATATTCACACAAATACTTGCCAGCAGACTGAAGGGAATTTTGAATTCAACAATTGGGAAGGAGCAAAACGGGTTTTTACCAGGCAGACAGATTAGGAACAATATCAGAACAATTATAAATTGTCTTGAATTTTACCAGGTAAATAATGTGAATAAAATGTGCCCTAATTGCTATTGACACGGAGAAAGCCTTCGACGGCGTGAGATGGGATTTTTTGATAGAAGTGGTAAAAAGTATGGAAATGGGAGAGAATAAGGCAAATATATAATCGGCAAAGAGCTTAATTATCAACGGAGAAAGATCCCAAGGATGTATGATCAATAAGGGCACAAGGCAAGGATCCCCGATATCACCGCTCTTATTCTTAGAAGTGATGGACATTTTGACTTCCTCTATTAAAGGTAATCCAAATATAAAAGGGATTAACAGGAAAGGAAAGGAAACCAAGATAAGAGCGTTTGCGGATGACGTGGTAACAGTTTTGGAGGACCCAAATCGGGGCAGAGAACCGCTGCTACAGGAGCTAAACAAGTTCGGCAAATTCACAAAATCAATAAAGACAAGACAGTGTTGATAACTAAAAGTATGACTGGAGAAGAGGTAGAGAATGAAAGAGGAAAACAGGCTTCAAAGTAGGAAAGAAACTGAGGTGCTTAGGAATTTGGATTTCTAAAGACAATAATTATTTAGGGGTATGGAAAGACATAAGACAAAATTTAAGGAGATGGAGCTGGTTAAATCTTTCACTACTAGGCAGAATTGCCGTCATCAAAATGGCACTTCTACAGAAATTGTTATGTTTCTGCTACAAAATGTGCCAATAGAGATTAAGGATAAGATATTTAAAGGTTGGGAAGCCGAGCTAAAAAAATCCATATGGAAAGGACACAAACCTCGGATTAAATGGGAGGAGCTCAAAGATGCTTCAGAGAGAGGGCTATTCGCTCCCAGACTTCAGATTATATTATTGGGCATGTAATCTAATTTGGATCCAAAACTGGATTAAATTAGAGGACAAAGAAATGCTTGATCTAGAGGATGAGCAGTTAAGATTTGGTTGGCAGGCCTTCTTATGTTATGAGAAGTTGGGGATGAATAAAGATTACAATAACCATCCAATGAGGAAATCTTTACTACTCACTTGGAACAAGATTAAAAAGACATTTTGTTTTAAGTTAGCACTTCGGACATTGGCCCAGGAGCCACTCTTCGGTCGATGGATAAGCATCAGTCATTGGCTCACTTACAAACATTGGCTTAAGAAGGATCAATCAGGGAATTGGTCGATAAGATCTAGGGAAGATATCAACAAGGATGGACATAATATACAGTGGTTTAATTTCTACCAGCTAAAACAAAGATTTCTGGTAGACAACAAAACAATAGGGATCGAAGCTAGACTAAACAGATTGGATGATTTGTTCTAGCAACCTGATAAGAAAAAGATATCCAAATGACACAAACTACTGTTG
>NW_024808691.1:0-3298 GCF_019175285.1 Sceloporus undulatus | reverse complement strand
CCACTGTGACTCGAAGCAGCTTTATTTTGGCTGTCTGTAACAGGCCTGAGATTACTTTTTAACTTGTGTTTGGAAATTAAAGGTGGGGATGGATGTGATGTGTCCTACAATGGATATGTAAACCTTCAGCTAGGAACACAAGGGCAGTACATTTATTTCTATTTTTTTCAACAGCTGGGCTTTAGCAGAAAGCAAACCTGTCAGAACTGAACCGTAACTGGAGTTTATTAAGATAGTTGTTGGTTTTTCTACCATCTGAAGACTTATTATATGTATCCCATTTCATATCAGCCTCCCCCTATTTTAGATTTTGGAAAGATCATCATCTACACCAGCAATCTGAAAATCATTCGAACATCAATGAATAAGAAAGAGTTGGTTAGAAAAATCATGCGGGATGAAGGTATTGATGACTGCTCTTTCATGTGTCATGAAGAAAGAAGAGGAAATAGTAGCAACCAAAGTGATAAGAATTTGAAGGATACTGAAAATGACCTTGTTCACAGTCAGCATGTGCAGGTAAAACAAGATGCTTCCTTTTTTGTTGTTCAAGGCATCATTCTAGAAGTTGCCAGAGCCTCAACTATGATTGCATAACCATTCCTTCTAACAGAGAACCTAAGTGGCTTAGTCTCTATACAGCATGAGGTAGAAACATCTCAAAAGTAAATTCAAGAATAAGGTAGCAATTCTTGGGAGAGTCCCTAGGTAGGCAACACTAAGTTAAAAGAAATGTGTACATTAAAAGAAAAGAACATTTTAATAAATAAATAGAATAAATAAAACTTTTATTCATATCCCATTTTTCTGCTGTAAAGCAATCAAAGTGGCTTACAGTTAAAAATACAACAAATATACAATACATATACATTTTTACCCACCCCCCTAAAAAAGAATTAAACATATTGTTATTAAAATTTAGACTGTTAAAAAAGAAGTACTCAAAGCAAATAAGCTTATTGGCAGTGGTGGGAATACATAATGTGAGGGAAGTTCCTTTATAGCTGAGTGGATCTATTCAGGAAATGCTTGCCAGAAGAGATCCATCTTAACAGCTTTTTTGGAGCTGTCCAAGCCATTCCACAGTCTGGGAGCAGTTGCAAAAAATGTCCTCTGGGAAGTTGCAGTTAGTCTAGTCTTTTTTGACTGCAGTAAATTCTTCCCATAGGACCTGAGAGTCTGGCTTAGATAGGTTGGACCTATGCCATGTAGGGCTTTTAAAAATGTTATCTCAGGTCCGGTACAGACGCGCCCTTTGCGGCATGCCCATGATGTGCTAGGGTAACTCAGGGGTGGGGCGTGCAGATGCCTCGCAATCCTAGCACATCATGGGCGTGCCGCAACTGCGCAGCACCATTTAGATGGTGCGCGCAGCAATGACATGCGAGCAGTGCAGCGTCCAAACAGGGCTGCGCTGCTGGCACATCATCGCACTGGCACTGGCACTTTGGTGCGGTGCAAGGACACCGCAAAAAAGGAGCCACGTCTGTGTGCTCCTTTCTTGCTGTGCAGCAGCATTGCACAATTTGGTTGCTGCGGCGCTGCTGCGGAGCAAGGAGAGGCACCTCCCCGGCGCCTCTTTTTGGTGCTCTGTACCACGCCTCAAATATCCTAATAAGGACCTGTAAAGTTCCAGGATTTATGGAATGCTAATGGCAGTTCATACTAGAAAGAAATAAATTTTAAGTTAACAGTATATAACATGGGTCCACCTCACTGGAAAGCAGACCAGGTATTATCATGCCCTTGGCTTTGTCCCTTTGCCTAAAGCAATGGTGAGCAACAGCCAAATGATGCTGAACTGCAATTCCCAAGACAGCACAACATGTGATGAAGTATGCTAAGAGTTGCTATCCAACAACATACAGTATGGAGGGATAGTAGTTGCCACTCATGGTTCAGAGCTTAGAAAAGTTACTGTTATAGATAACTCTGCAGCAAACTCACTAGCCAGAATATGTTGGCCATGGGGAATGAAGACTAAATTTTCCTTTCCCAGTCTATGCCTTTTTTGTACTGCTTCTTATCCTTCAGATCCAAGTCAATAGCCATACAGCATGGAGGGAAAGTTCTGTTCCAAGAGATTGCCACTGATTTCTTTCTGGCTTTTTGTATCCATGAGACAGAGGTCCCCTTTATTCATGGCTATGTGAATAGCAGAAAAGGCTTGGAAAGGTTGTATATTATTTGAGGATGTGTGTGGGCTGTGCTACACATGCACACATGGCTGACGTATTTTCCACAGATAAACAAGTAATCCCAGTTTCAGGAGAATAAAGATGGATAAGGCCCTCCCTTTCCGCCAGCTTGTGGTAAACCATCAATTCTTATTTCCCTTGGCTGAGAGGGGTGACAGGCTATTAAGACTGAAGAATGTGTCATTTGCAGCCACAAATTCCTTTCCTCTTATCCACAATTTTAATTGCCATCTTATTTTAGTAGCCTAATCAAAGTGGCTATATGAAAATCTCTTGCCCAAATGGCACTATGCACAATTGCCTAGGTGTGCCTATTGGAAAAGCTGCCCCTACCAGATAAGTGCCTCTGTGCTTCCAGGTTAATTTTGCAAACTGCTCTTTGAATGACAGCTTCCAGAATTATACACTTAGTACTACCAATGTAGTTCGCTGTGGTTCAGAAAGTAACTTTTCCAAGCTCTGGTCATGAGGTCTGAGAAAATCAGAGAGAAGTATTACAAAAGGCATAAAAATACTTCCTGTTGAAGCTGATGTACCTAGAATGAGTATCATGGGCAGCTAAATAAGAATATTATGGACTGGGCTCGCAGGCAGCTAATTGGAATGGATAGCCAGTGTGGCATAGTTGTTTTGAGTATTGAACTAAGACGCTGGAGACCAGAGTTCAATTCCCAGCTTGGCCATGAAACCCACTGGGTGATATTAAGCAAGCCACACTCTCTCAGCCTCAGAGGAAGGCAATGGCAACCCTCCTCTGAACAAATCTTGCCAAGAGAACCCCATAATAGGATGGCTTTCGGGTTGCCACAAGTCAGAAATGACCACAAACAACAAGGTTGTCAGAAATGACATGAAGACACACAAAAAAACAACAAAGAAAAAGAGTGGAAGTCTGCTGTGATTCCCCCACCACACAACTAGGTTATCTATGAAGTTTATCGCACGGGGCCTAAACCGGTCCCCAGCACGTTCTAACGGGGGCGAGCGGGCGCGTGCATGGAACGCAATGGGCAACGGATGGGGCCCAAAATGCGACTTTATCACACGGAGGAACGCCGCCGCGCGTTCCCATTCTGTCCCAATTCTGTTCCAGAGGGCGC
>NW_024808690.1:0-3298 GCF_019175285.1 Sceloporus undulatus | reverse complement strand
TCACTGAGTGGTGGCAGCGGAAGAATAGTTCTTTTTAAGGGATCTCCCTGAGAGTAATAGCCACGCACAGGGCTTTGCTCTCAAGGAATCATCACACAGATGTATGTGTTGGAAATCTCAGCGCTTGCGCAGTGATGTCTACTAACAACCCGAAAAGGTTGTTGAAACCAACTTTGATTCAGTTTGTCATCTATGCCTCCGTAAGGTGCAGTCTCAGCCGGGCAAGTGGGTAATGACCACGCCGTTCTGATCCAAGATATTGATCATTATTAAAACGCCAAACAAAGAATGTGAGCGCTCAAAATAGGGTTGCCATTTCCCAGTTTTGGGCGGGAGGGTCCAAAAATGTCCTGTTGCGGCTGGACATTTTTGACCCTCTAGTCCTGTATTTTTGCCATGCTCCAGGCCACATTTTGTCAATCTCCCGTCTACTGGAGAAAATGGAGCTGGAACAGGGCAGAAAGCCTCCTCCAGGCCCAGCTCCTCCTCCTGCCTGGGGCTCCTCCAGTCATGGTCAGCACGGCCGGCTAGGTCTCTCCAGGACTGGAAGATGTGGCACTCTGCTCAGGGCTGAGGCTACCTCCAGCCCCAGGGAGGCTTAGCTGGCTGCTCTGGGACTGAGGCCGAAGCCCTGAAAGCAGCGCTGCCTCCTCCATCTCTGGCCAGTGTGGCCAGCTAGGCCTCCCCTCGGCTGGAGGAGGTGGCGCTGTGCTTGGGGCCTCGGCCAAGCACCAGAAGATGCAAGGCAGCCAGCTAGGCTTCTCCGGGACTGGGGGAAGTGATGCTGCAGTTGGGTCCTCGGCCTTGGCTACTTCCAGCCCCAGGGAGGCATAGTTGGCTGCACTGGCTGGGGCTGGAGGAGGCAGTGTTGCACTTGGGGCCTCAACCTCAGCCCCAGGAGATCCAGTGCTGCAGGCTAGGCCTCTCTGGGGCTGGAAGCGCTTATGCCATCACACTCATTGCCTTGGCCAAGGCCTTCTCTACCCTGGGAGGCCTAGCTGGTCACGCTGGATCTTCTGGGGAAGCCACCTGCTCCAGTCCTGAGGAGGCCAACCTGGCCAGGGCTGGAGGAGGCAGCAGAGATGGCGGTGTGCTTGAGGCCCCAGAAGAGCCAGCATGGCCAGCTAGACTTCCCTGGGGCTGGAGGAGGCGAGGTCACATTCAGGGCCTTGGCAGAGGCCCCAGAAGATAAAGTAAGGGGCTCAGGGTGGGCGCTGGGCCTTCTGCCGCTGCCTCCACCTCCATTGCCGCATTTTCTGCGCAGCGGGTGAGCGGCAGGGAGGCCTAGAGCCTGGCAGGCCTCCCTGGGGCTTAGGATGGGGGCTTAATATGGTTTTTAATTGATTAATTCTTTTGGCATTTAGTTGTGTGTCCTCCATTTCCCCCAAAGGTCCTCCATTTCATCCTCCATTTCCCCTGTTTTGTGGTATAGAATTATGGCACACCTAGGCCAAGGCTGCCTTTTGCAGGGGCCCAGATGTACAGTGGGGACAGGCTTGTGTACGATTTGGTCTCAACACAGTCCTCTCTTGTCCAATCAGCAGTCGACAACACACTCCAGTCGACCTATCAGAGTTTGCCACCACTCTGTTGCCTTTTATGGTCAGAGCCCACACATAGCTACTCCCACGGTGGCTGCGGCCTAGTCTGCTCACAGGTCGAGCCTGCTTTTAGGCCATGTGTGTAGCAGAACCTCAAAGGTGTTGAAAGGCAAAAAGAACTCTAAAGCAAACAGAGAAAGGGGACAGGTGCAGCGAAGAAGGAAGAGTTCTTAGTTTCTCACAGATAGAAATAACTGCTAGTAATATCAGTGGGATAGGAAAGCCATTCTCTGGAGGACTGCCTGATTTCCCTTAGAGAAAGCTGGTCAAGGAAGGCGCCCAAAGTTGTTTTTCCGTTAAAAGACGTTAATCCCAGTCTCTCTCAGATGAGTTTTTAAACACCCCTCTTTGCCTCAGTTGCTTAAGGTCTCTGTGTGCCTCAAAATTCTGGCAATCTCATAACTGACTAATTAAAATATTAGGAATGGAATTAAAGTCAAGTAATGTTATAAAGAAAAGGAAGGCTCTGGATGTAAACTCAGAAAGATTAGATGTGGGTTTGCCTTCAGGGAAGAAAAGGAGGAAAAAAGATAAAGAACCAGCCTCTAAATCCACTCTTCTGACTGCATTGTATCAAGTCACAGAGCATGGAATGAACATAAATAATGCTGATCATTTGGCCACTTCCCAGCTAGTCTCTGATCAAGAATCGCAGTCGGTATTTAAAAATATTTTTATTTCGTCAAGTGACAGGAAAACAGAAGGGCTAGCATCAAAAAGAAAACTAAAAGACAAAATATACAGAAGACCAGGTAAAGCACAGCAGGCATTAAGCCCAAGCACTAGACAGAAACAGAACCCCACCATCTCCGCAGATTCGTTTGGAAGTAGAAGAGCTTGTTCTTTGGGAGAATTAAAGACATTTCTTGACTTATGGAGGAAGAGCCTTCCAGCATCTCTCAGTGGACAGTTACATGAAAGTACACAATCAACTGGTGGTTTGTCTTCCTCAGAAGGTGGAGAGAATGATAAGAAAACACAGCAAAGCTTGGAAAACCCCACCAGTACATTTGCTCAGAATGACCAAGCTAAAGTTCCACCTGGGGCAGGTGAAACAACTCAGTCTTCTGTTCCTCTGTCTCAGGGGAAAAAACATGATTTAGCAATTTCCAATTTGTCAAAGTGTTCTGAATCACAAGTAGCCATTGTTACTCCCTTAATCTTGCCAAAAGAGAACATTCAAAGTGCTTTGCTCAAAAACAATCCCTCTTTAGAAATAACTTGTCCACTCAGTGAAGAAGGCGGAGAGCATGGTCTACAGCGTATTATGTGTTCACCATCACAGTCAATTAAGTACTGTAAAGATATACATGTACATCAAAAAGCAGTGTTATCTACACAAGAAAATAGAATAGTGAAAGTTGAACCGTGGAAAAAATACTGTCATGAATTAATTCAAAAAGCAGTTAGTCATTCTCCTCTAAAATCCCAACTTGGTTCAGGAGGTAATCTTCCACCTGACAAGACAGTTTCTCAAAAGTATGTACAGTCGCAAACTGGTCCAGATTTGGCAGAATCAAGAGAAACTGATGAGGTTGTATACAATGATGCTGTGTTACAGATATCCAGTGTATGCACTCTGGTAAAAGGTGATGCATTTTACAATTCACAAATAGCTAATATCTTTAATACCAGTCCTTTGACATCCAACATGGAAAATGACACTTCTTTAAAAGATTCTATTCGTTTACTTCAAT
>NW_024808689.1:2021-3298 GCF_019175285.1 Sceloporus undulatus | reverse complement strand
CCAGGGCTTGACTATAAAACCCACTGTGTGACCTTGGGCAACTCACACTCTCCCAGAATGTCAGAACTCCATTCATTTATTCATTTGGGGTTTCTGTCATGAAGGTTAAGGATTAAGGATTAATATTAATAGATTAAAGTAGTAATGGGTTTATGATATATTGATTGTATAATGGGTTAATAGAATGTACTAGAATGTGGTAGGCTGACTGCTAGACTCTGTACTTGCCTGTTAGGTTGGAATGCCAGGGAGTTGACCTGCTAGCAGAGACTGTCTCTGTGCTGGGAGGGGAAACTGACTCATTAAGTGCCTGTTGCTAATACTGTAGACTTTATTGTTAACATGTTCACTATACTTTAATATGCTGCTATTATATGTATGTTGCTGCTATGTATATATATGGGGTGGGGGATGTTGGGGTTTATAGTTCTGTTAAGATTTATCCTTACTTAGTCTAGTTGTAGCTCAAGGGTTTATGCTTCAAGGTCACAGGTGCAGTGGGGAGATAACGCTTGTGGGAACTTAATTGTTTGGAGAGGTTGCCAAGGATTCTGGACTGGAGGACATTACACCATTGAGGAGGAGATTCCTCACTGCGCGGGGAAAAGTTATCCAATTAACTTACCTTATTGTTTAATGGGGATGGGTTTGCTTTCAGGGGTTATATAAACCATGTGCTATTGTACCTCCTTATTCCTGACCAAAAAGTGTGTTTAGTTACTTCTGCTTGCTCTTACAATAAATTTAACTTGTTTGTTGTGGATCACTGTTCTGAAGGTTCCTGGGTCTCACACAGCTTCAGGGGAAGCTGAAGCTCTGCCATGAAACCCACTGGGTGCCCTTGGCCAAGTCACACTCCCTCATTTAAGAAAAATGGAGGACATGACCAACTAAAAACAAAAACATGCAGGCAGGGCCTCCCCACATATTTCCCTACACACACACACAAGTTATACACATACCATACACATCTTCCACACACACAGATCTCCTCCCCCCACATACACACACCTCAGTCTCCCGGGCCTCTGTCAGGCCTTTTTGCAGGTGTGGAAAGGACTCACCCCCACCTCCCTGCCCAACGCCTGAGTCAGCAAGGAAGGAGGGAGGGAAGAGTCCCAGGGCAAACCTTCCTCACTGAAGGTTAAGAGGTGATATGATCGCCCTCTTTAAATATTTGAAGGGATGTCATATTGAGGAGGGAGAAAGCTTGTTTTCTGCTGCTCCAGAGAACAGGACTGGAACAATGGATGCAAGCTGCAGGAAAAGAGATTCCA
>NW_024808689.1:0-1921 GCF_019175285.1 Sceloporus undulatus | reverse complement strand
GTTGGGGATGCTTTGATGGAGAGTTCCTGCATGGCAGAATGGGGTTGGACTGTATGGCCCTTGTGGTCTCTTCCAACTCTACGGTTCTATGATTTTATGCCTGGAAAGCCTCTACTTGCGAGTCAAGCCTTGCTGGGCAGGGAGGAAAGGGTTCCCTGGGGCTCTCCTTTCTTCAAGGCATGGTCCCTTGGGCCTCTCCAAGGCCTGCCTGATGCCTTACCCCCCCCCCCCCCCCAGCCACAGCCCCCTAAACTCTGACGCAGCCGACCACAAGCTGTCTCACTCCTCTGCTCTTTCTCTCTGCTCTGTCTATCCATTGCTCCCGACTTTGGGAGCCGGAACATGGAGCCTCCTCCTCCTCCTGGCTCTTCCCCATGGGCCACCAGAAATCCTTTGGGGGTCTGCTGGTGGCCCGTGGGCCATACGTTGTGCAGGCCTGCACAAGGAGCCAATATTTCTTTGCATCTAAATTTTCTATTGCCTCCAGGTCTTTCATTATTGGTTGCTTTTGATGGTACATTTTCAGGAGATCTTTATACCTTAGTCAGACATCGGTTGAGCTCCATCTGCTATGAAGTGCTTCTTGCGATGACACCCAACCAGGTATGCCTCTGTAAAAGTTGTTTTCAATCTCCTGCCAAGTGTTTATCAAAGCTCTTTGGACAAATTCTTTGTGTACTTTACTTTTCCCATAGCACATGTATCCGTATCGCAAGTTAAAGCCCTCTAGTTTCAGTAATTTGTTATGTTCTTGCTTTACACATTCTGATACCTACCAGTATGTTAAGACCCCAGCTTGGTAATACAGCTCCAGATTTGGGAGATTACACCCTCTATTTTGTCTGGTATCACTGAGGGTTTTACATTTTACCCTGTTTTTCCTTTCCCATAAGAATTTTTTCATGTTGGTGATTATTGGTAAGTTTATAAAAAAGGAAATTAAATCTTAGGTTTTTAGTTGATGGTTTGTTCTTGAATTCTTTTCCTTTCTTTTTGATCTCTATTTCTAGTCTTCTGAGGTTCTCCTGACTTTCTTTGTTAATGTATGCTGTCAGCATCCCAAACACTTTTCATTTTTATATTTCCTGTCATTAATTGCAAAATATTGTTTTATTTCTGTTTTCAATTTTTAACAAATTTTTCATCTGTCAAAATCTTGTCATTTAGTCTTCAGTTATAGGATCTTTTACTTTTAAGGATTTCTAGATAGATCGTGTTATGGTCAGATTCTGTTCTGGGCATTATTTAACCTTTGGTAGCAATGTATAAGTTATTGAAAACGTATTGATGTGTGAGGTGGATTTATGGTTGTCTGAATAAAATGTGTCCCCATTTGCATCCACATATAGTCCAAACGTCTTCTGAATCTAGATTTTCAACAGTATCAAAAAGAGTTTAGAGTTTCTATCTCTGGTTTATTACCATGTTCCTTTCTCCCATTATCAGAATGTTATTGTACTTGTTTTTGTCTAACTCGTTCTTCAGGGACTGGGAATAAAAATCCTTTTTGCCTTCTAAAGGAGCATAAACTCAAAACGTTTGAGCATTTGATTTCTACACCTACATAGTGCCCCTCAGGATCTTAAAAAATCTCTTTACCTGAATATACAGGACGTGACTACCCCCTTTTCCCTTTTATCATTTGCACAGGAGAACATTTGACCCAGTTTCAGATTTTTAAAGTATTTTATGTCATCTTTCTTTATTTCAATTTCTTGTAAACATAAAATAACTTTTTTGTTTTCTAAATACTGATAAATTTATACATCTATTATCTTTTGAATTTAAACCTTTAATGTTCTATGAGAAAACTCTGAATACCATTCTAAATTATATATACTGTATTTGTATTATTTCTCTTTAAATTCTTAAATTGATCAGAGTGGTTTGTGAATCTGAATCCTCTCTCAGGCTCAGAGGA
>NW_024808688.1:0-3300 GCF_019175285.1 Sceloporus undulatus | reverse complement strand
GCTACCAAATTTTCATGTACTTTATGTGTGCACCTTTAGATGCAAATCTGGACATATAGAGATGACTGGTTGCCTAAATTTTGAGTTAGCTGGTTAAATGTTGTACTGTACACACACACACACACACACACACACACACACACTTCGTTCAAGCATTGTCAAAAGAGAACCGATGCCAAAAGTTGTTCTTTTGTGCACTCTGGTTGCAACAAAACTTGGCTTAATATCCTGGCTTATTCCTAAAATGTTACATCTGGTTTCTTTATTTGGGTTTGTTTGCCAGGTAGGCATGAGAATATTTGCTAGTTTAGCTTTCATCCAAATTTGAATCTTTTAAACCTCACATCTTTCCATCTGAAACATGAAATCTGCAAGTTTTGGTAAACATTAAAAAAAACACAACCCCAAAAAACAAATTCAAACAAAATTGATGTCCACTTGCACTGGTCAAATTCGTAGGCAGCTATTCACAGGGTGGAGAGGGCCATGTCACTCCTGGCAGTCATATTGGTGTTCAAGATGAGAAGCCTTGTAGAAAAGAGGATGTTGCAACCCTAATTCAATACAAATACAAGGTTCATCTACTTGCCAGAATACTCCAGGCTGCCCCTGGATTATTCTGCCCCCAAATTCACCCCTTACGTTGCTTGTTTTAGACTCTCTTGCCCAGTGAAAACACGTGTCTGCCTTTCCACAAAGTCCCCATTTGTCACCTGGCACTTGCTGAGGTCAGAATGAGGTGCCCAGCCATGCTATTGACAGTGGGCACCTCTTTCTGACCTCGGAGCAACTTGCACCTTTAGTGGTGGCACTGTGCAACTTGCAGGGACTATGAGTGAAAAGGCAGCCATTGTTGTCCCTGGAAAACCCACCCAAACCCAACAGCAAATGGTGAGTTATTTAGAATCATAGAGTCATAGAGTTGGAAAAGACCACAGGGGCGATCCAGTCTAACCCTCTGCCATGCAGGAACTCAAAATCAAAGCATCCCCAATAGAGGTTCGGTGGAAGAAGCCCTAAATAGGGTGTTAGTGTCATGAAGACAATCAGGATTTAATTTGGCCCTGCATTGTGTAAGCAGGATGCTGAGCCCAGGAGGAACTCAGGATAAACGCCTATGTAGACAAGGCCATAACTGAATACATAAGGACTTAAGCACAGACTTTCAACAGTGAAGCTTCCAAAGCTGTGTTCCTGGATGAATGAATCTATCATATTTCAACTTCTCTCACATCTAAGCAACTTATATCTCAAGCTCTTTCCATCTTGAATATGAAGAAATGGGCAAATTTATCAGAAAAATGAATGTATTTCCCCCCCCCCCATCTTTTATTTTAATTATTTATATCCTGTCTTTCCATCTTTCCTCAAGCAGGCTTACAAAAATGATGTGAGAAACAAAGGATCTGCAAGTGCGGCCCAAAGGTTCTATCTTGAGTTTGAACTGAGATATAGTAGTTTGGACAATTCCAATAACATGAATCTAAAGAGGGTAATACTGAAAATGATACTTGAGTAACTATTCGTGCCTTAATCTCATTTCATACCGTGTTCTTATATAGTCACTGCAGACAGCAAGAAGAAATGTAAAAGCAAATTTCCTGAGTATGTGCAAAATGACTGAGTTCACCCTTACGGATTTCATTAACATTGCTGCAATGAGGTAAACCCACAAGAGGAACAACAATTTGTGTATTCACGCAAACGAGATCATTCTCGTGTTTATAAATATTCCTCTATGGAGAGAAGTGTTTGTATTATAATAATTATGCATTAGTGCCTCATTAGTGAGAGGTTACATTCATCCTGTTTCTCTTTTCCTCTGGAGTATTCTTGGTAAGGAAGCATTCTTTTTCTTTTTAAAGAGAAAGTTTATTTAGCAAGAGAGTTTACCTGTGTGTCTTTGGAGAGCCTGTTATACATCCTAACCTGGGACAGATGGTAAATTACATGGATTCCATGTGTGATCTCAGCTGATTGGCATCTTTTGCTATTCCCCAATGAGGAAAATTGCTAAATCTAATTAATCAGAATGAGGCTAAAATGTGAAATAAATGTTTCTTATAAGGTCATTTTCGAGAGTCACCATATAACTACCCAATCTAGTTTATCCCTATTAGTGTAGCATACAATTTGGAAATGTCACAGTATTTAGATTTGTGGCATTAGCAGTTCTCTTGATAATTTCATAACATCAGGGCTGAATTAACCATTAGGTTAAGTATGCCATAGTGCAGGCCTCTGGTCAAATCGAGGTTTCAGTTGAAGTACAGAGGCCTGAAAGTACTGCTACGTAACAAGGGTAATTTTGCTGTTCTCTATGCTGGGCTGCTCTTAGATTCCTTAGAATATTGTTTTAAATTTCTAGAGTGGGGATGAGGGAAACAGAGAAAGATAGATATAAGATATATGTTAGGTAATTTTTCTTCCTCTGTTAGCTTTTCTGAGAATAAAGGAACTGTTGGCCACTCAGTGAGATTATTTTACGGTGGTTCAGAATGGGCAAATAAGAATACCTTATCCCAGAATGAATGATTTAGTTGAAACTATGAATGGCTATTAGCCATAAGTAGTTAAATGGATGCTTGAATTTTCTGGCAGTATGCCCAGTGGCGTCACTAGGGTTGGTATCACCTGGTGCAGCCACACAATCTCGCGGGCATAGAAAGGAGAGGCATCACTCACTTATGGTGTGAGCAGGTCCTCTGCTTTCTCTACCCACAGGGCCTCACACTATGGCTCCAGAGCTCAGCGAGCAAAGAAAGAAGAGGTATTGCTTGCTTACCTCACAGTAAGCAAGCAGAGGGGTGAGTCTGGAGTTTTAAAGGGACACAGGGGAACGAATGCCACATCGTGTTTCTCCCAAAAGGCAGTCTAAATTTTGAGGAGCAGTGGTGTCAGACCCTTTAGGTTGTTATCCAGTGTGGCCTTAATCCCCAGCATCCCCCTAGTGACTCCCCTGAGTATGCCACTGATTACCAGTTTATTTTATTTTATTTGTATCCCACTTTTTTACAATATTGGGATTGAAGTTGGTTTACAGATATTGAAACCAACAGATTAAAAAGATACAAAACCAGTTTACACACACACACACACACACACACACACACACACAATCTGTAAAACTATTTAAAAATGTGTTGAAAGATAAGATATACAATACAACAAAACAACATACCATTAACAACCCATTGAAGTCAAATGTGAAGTTAAAGGCTTTCATGGCCAGAATCCACAGTTTTTTTGTGCAGTTTTCAGGCTATGTGGCTGTGTTCTGGAAGAGTTTATTCCTGACAT
>NW_024808687.1:0-3300 GCF_019175285.1 Sceloporus undulatus | reverse complement strand
AACGAAATTCAAAATTCGCGCCAAAGCTAACCCCTAGCCCAGCCCCCTTAGCTAAGAGAAGGCTTTCCGTTAGCACTGGAAAGCCTACAGCTGCACTTTGCAGCATTTGAATTTCGCGCCGAAATGAATTTCGTAACCCGAAAAATATTTCGTAACCCGAAACAGTTTTTGCCAATCCAACTTTTTCGTATCCCGGAAATTTCGTAACCCGATCATTTCGTATCCCGAGGCACCAGTGTAGAGTTAACACTTTATTTATAAATTCAACTTGTTTTTCATTTGGGGCATAAATACAAGCAAACGTAACTTTTATCTTCTTTAACAAAAATATATCTCCCCTCATTGTCTTTTTTAATCTTATCTACTTGAAAATTTATTCCGTCTTTCATTAATATTGCCACTCCTCTTGCTTTGTTTGTTCCCCTTGACTCAAACAGCAAATCTCACCCACCATAGTTAAAGAGTTTTACTCGGTTTCTTCTTGAAATATGTGTTTCCTGAAGCATGGCTATCTGAACTTGTTTTTCTTTAAGCATCTTATTCAACCCATATCTTTTCACTGGGGTATGCAATCCATTAACATTTAATGACATAATATTCATACCAACCATTCAGTCTATTCCCTTTTCCCTCATTCTTGTTGCACTCTCCTTTTCTTGCTCTCTGATCTGCTGTTTCTTCTCCTCCCCTCCCCTCTTGCCCGTTCCCTCCCTCTCCCTCTTCTGAACTCAGGTTCTCCCCTTCATTGGAAGGGGCACTTGCTATTCCCAGCTCATTACCCATGTCAGATCCCTTCCCTTTGGAGATGCGTTCTTCACTTATCCCCCTCCCTCCTTATTATTATAGCCTTTATTACTCCATGTTGAATGTTATTCAAGTCTATTATAACTATCCTATTCCATTATTACATCTACTACAGTATATAGTCCTTCTTGCAACTTTCCCAAAGTACATCACATTGTGCTTCCTCTTTCTTTCCTGCTTCTCAGCTGTCTATCGCATCTTTCCTTCTGATATCTTTCACCTGCTTTGCCAGTTTAATTCTATCTTGTTCTTCCTCCTCATCGCCACTGTCAGTTCCTCCTTGACTTTCTCCTCCAAGTCCCAGTTGTTGCAGCAGTCGCTGACCCTCCTCCACGTTTCAGCAATGTCCCATCCTTGAAAAACCAAGAGAGCTGTAGGGAAACCCCAGGTGTACTTAATTTTTGCTTCTCTGAGACATCGTGTTATATCTCGGAGCAAGTTTCTTTGTTTAATAGTCTCCGATGCCAGGTCTTGATAAATCTGAATTTTTTGTCCACCATATTCCAAATTCTGTATAGATCTCAATTTTTTAAAAACCATGTCCTTCATATTTTCTCTTCCAAATGCAATAATTATGCCCTTCCTTCTGCTGTTTCCTTGTGTTCCCAAACTCCAGTAGGCTCTCTCTAAATCATTTGGAGAGATTTTTATATCATAACTTTTCCACCATGTTGTCAATATAATGATTAAATCACTAGATTTGGCTTGTTCTGGAAAGTTTCTTATTTTTAAATTTCTCCTTCTTTGTCTGTTTTCAGCAATTATGAGTTTGTTTCGAAGCATTGTAACTTGGTTATTTATTGTTTCCAATTGTTGTTCATTGTTTTCAGTTTTCCCCCTTACCTCCTCGGCTATTTTTTTTTATTCCACTTACCTGTTCTGTAAGGACTGTAATTGTAGTTTGCATGCTTTGGAAAGCATCAAACAGTTTGTCTAATTTACGATCGAGGACTTCTAGTGTAACCCCTGTGGGAGGACTCACCGTAGCTGTCTCCATGATGTTCTTAATCACACTGCAGCCATCTTTTTCTCTCCCACTAGAATTCCTGCTTGTTCAGAGTTCTTGCTTGTCCAGGGTCGTAATTCTAATGTCCAAATTAAGGGAGGGGGAAGGGGGGTGGGGCGGGCAGCCGGTGTAGGATCTCCTGGAGTGTCTGCTCCATGGCCTCCATTCTCTCGCCCATCTTCTGCACTGCCTCCTTGACTGCAGACCTCTTTCGCTCCATCCGGTGCTCTGTGGGGGTGGAGGGACAAAGAAGATGGTTAGCAGCGGCCTGTGGACTCCATCACCCACTCCCACAGGCAGGGTTTCTGTGTGCCCCCCACTCCCTTCCCTGGTTTCAGCCCCACTCTTACCTCGCTGCTGGGCTTGCAGGAGTCGGTCCATGGACCTCGCATCCAGGGCCAAGTCCCCTCTCTCCCCAGGCAGACGGCGGCTCAGGCCAGGCTCCTCTTCTTCCACAGCGGCGGCAGTATCAGCATCAGCAGGGCCTGCAAAAGGGGAAGAAAAGAACCAAGTTACAAAGCTGGCATGGCAGAGGAGGGCACAAGTGTCGTGGGGGCTGCAGTCATGCAACCTCCATCCCTCACCCTGGAGACCTAACTGTCTTGAAACTTGACCTGACATTGATGCATCTTTCTTCAAAACCCTCACTCTTAGAGGGCATGGGAAGCTTGGATGAAATACCCCCGGTTAGGTTTGTTGGTGCTGGCCATCACTCTTCGAGCGGCTGCCTCTGGCATCAGGGAGTCCAGGAGTTTCCCGACTTCCTCGTCCGTCCAATAGGCAATACGGACCGGGACCCTGCTGCGTGCCTCTGCCATCGTGATCGCCGCCCTGGGGTCTGGCACAGTTTCGCAGGGGTATATATGGGCACCTGTGCCTGTGGGCCGTTAGGCTAAGGTGGCTCCAAGCCAATCAAAACTTTCAGAGGAGCAGTTTGAATCTCTCCCCCAATAGATGCCCTCCGGGTGTCGAATTGTTACAGTCAAATGAGCCATTAGGAAAGCTTGAATTTGAGGGGAATTGATACATTGTCAGAGAGGCAATTGGCAGTTGGAGCTGATTTATCTTTCTGAACCAGGAAAACAGGCGCCAGGAGACCTTTTGTGAGTGTGTGTGTCCCTCTTGCACATTGGTAAGCATGCCCAAGGCACAGAGCAAGAATAACATAAGCAGTCACAGACTGTGGATAATGGTATACATTTATTCAGGTGCTTATGCTATTAGATAACAATGTACTCTGGCAACACAAATGGCACAGGAGCCATGGTTCAGATTCTTCCTGTCAGAAAAAAATCTGCCAGGGCATTCCTGACAGCCACCCCTTCTTTCTGCTTGTTAGTCTCTTCAGCCACCGTGATTGGTCCCAGGGTAGGCAGCACAAAACGGCACCTATATCGCAGCCCCTCATCCAGGACCCTGCCCTTGGTCTCACAGATGTTGTGCAGAATGGCGCATGATGCGAGGATGGGCACCACGTTCTCATCTGCCAC
>NW_024808686.1:0-3300 GCF_019175285.1 Sceloporus undulatus | reverse complement strand
TAAGTTGCCTGGTGCATCTGCAGTCACTGCAAGTCACTTCACTCTGAGGTCAGAATGAGGTGTCAAACAAGAATTATGGTGAGACATGGTGTTCTGACCTCAGAGTAAGCAACTGGCAGCCACAGTGGATATGCTGCATAACAGAGCAAGACACATTTCAAAGAGCTGCTCAGCAGAAGAACAGAGAGCCCCCCCCCTTTTAAAAAAAGCCAATCAAGCTGATCTCATTGCCACATCATTGGTGATGTGGCCAGACATAATTTTGGCAACACAGCTAGCCATAATTTTGGTTACATGAGGATCCTTTGTGGTGCTTCCCCCCACATCAACTTTCTTTATTTCTATACACGTTTTAGCCTTGTAGCCGCATGGCCATGATAGGAATGCGCTTGCTCATTATAGAAAAGCCCTTGCTCACTTTGGTGCTCACTTTGGTGATTTAAAAATTATTTTAAAAATTATTAAAACACACACACACAACAGATTCCTCTCCAAAAGAAAAGCCCCGTAGCCTTGCAGGACTTGGAGGACATGGGGAATTGAGGTGGTGCCCTCTAGCCTTACAGGACTTGAAGTACTGTTGTTATGCCCAAGTTTGTAAAGGCAACCTGTTTGACCTGAGAGCGTGTAATGAAAATTTTTCTTTCTGTGAACTTATTCAGAGCAGGGCTGACACAAACAGTGAGACACCAAATTTGGTTTTAAACACTATGCATGTAACATTTATTAAATCACAAAAGTAATACAAACATTGATTATCAAGAGCTTTCATTCACTCACACATTCATACAAATCTCACACACACTTTCTTTCCACCGAACATCGATAAGTTGTCCTTGAAGGTTGGGGATGACACTGTAGCCGCGCAGTTGATGCCAACAAAATTACGGTGAAACCCAAGGGTCTTTATACTTTTCTTCGCTCTGGCTTCTGGTTGCTGGAGTCTTGCAATATTTCAGCCCATTACTCAACTTCTTCTTTTCAGGAGGAGACAGGCTGTTCAAGCAGTCCATGCTGTTCAAAGCAGTTTGTTCCGTTCAAAGCAGTCCATTGTCCTATCAGTTCGGCACACCTGAACAGCACCCAGCTTCAGCTTCCACATTCCTCAGCCTTTCCCCCATCTCAGTTGCCAAATCCCTCCTTCACATCAATGCTCTGCGCGGAACCATCTTGTTTGGTTCTTTAGCTTGTTTTAAAACCCCATTCCTTGGTTCTTTAGTTCTTCAGCTCTGGGTTTAAGTCAGAACTCACTCATTCGTCTTACACTGTCTGGGAAAGCAGCCAAATGGCTGATAAGACCAGTTCAGTTCCCAAACAAACGAATGGCTTGCAGAGCCAGTGTAAGGCAGCAGACAAAGGCGCAGTATAGACCAGCAGGGAAAAGCCGGCCCTTTTTGCTGTGCAGTGTTACCACGGCTTCTTCTTGCTTCCGATAAAAGACGTGTGGGCGCTCAGATGCCCACACATCATCTCTACGCCCCCCATGTGGGCGGTCCCATACAATAGTGGTGCTGCCCGCATGTAATAGGGCTCAGGAGCATGTGGTTGGTGCACGCTCCCGATCCCTTGAAGTTTATCACATGGGCCCTGAAATGAGCCTGTTGCATTCTAAAACGGGGGCACGCATGGGTGCACATGGAACAGGATGGGGCTAAGTACTGGAGTTGACCGCACACTGGAATGCCACCGCTGTCACCGGACATTCCAATCATGTCCTACACCCGTTCCAGAGGGCACCATTTCTGAGAACTATTTCAAAGCATTCTCAGAATGGCACCCTCTGGAACGGATGTGGAATACGATTGGAACACCCAGCGGTGGCAGTGTTCCAGTGTGCAGTAAACTCCAGTTCTTAGCCCCATCTCGTTCTGTATGCGCTTGTACGCACCCCCATTTTAGAACACAATGGGCCCATTTTAGGGCCCGTGCGATATTCTTCGTACTATCACTGCCAGGCCACCGCTTTCTGGTGGTGTGTATCGGGCCATTGTTTTCTGATTTAAAGTCCAGTCACAAGAGGTTTTACCAGGAGATTTGTCAAGAAGTCCAAGGTCCAAGGTATCAGATAGGCAAGTCAATAAGGCAGTCCAAAGGTCAAGGGTTTCAGAAAGTCAAGACAGGTCAACAGTCCAAGAAGTAAGGTTGCAGTCCAAAGAGCAATGGGAGCCAGAGATGGAGTACTTTCCCCAAGAAAGCCAGATAATCACTGGTATGAAGGCAGGCATCTTGAAGCTGCTTAAATGAGCACACTGCAGGTGTTCAGGTGCATCTGATTGCCAGTGTGTTTCTAATAAAGCCTCCACGACCTTCAAAGACATTCCCTTTCATCTTAATGCTGATTGAAGGTAGGCATGGTCTTTTAATCCTCCTCCATGTCCAAAGACTCTGCCACCGAAAGACTTGGCTGCTGAGCCTCCTGAGAGGCCACAGGCTCTGCTGGAACAAGCACAGCAGAGCTAGGGATGGGCTCAGGTCCCAGGGAAGGCTCTGGATCATCCTCTGAGTCCTCCTCCATGCTGGGTATGACAAGTACATGTGGAGTTCAGGTGGTGCCCTTCCAGCCTTCCAGGACTTGGAGGACATGGGGAGCTGAGGTGGTACCTGCCCAGCCTCCCAGGACTTAGCAGACATGGGGAATTGAGGTGGTGCCCTCCCAGCCTTCCAGGTCTTGGAGGACACGGGGAGTTGAGGTGGTGCCCCTCAACATTCCAGGACTTGGAGGACATGCTTCCTAATGAAGTTCAAAATGGAGGATGTTCTGGACAGAAAATTGAAATGTAGGCCAGGTCCTGGGTAAGGAAGATGACCCTGAGGCAACCCTGTTGTGGAGGTTTTTTGGCCAGTTTCTTTAGAGGAAGGTTTGCCATTGCTGTTCTCTGACACTGAGAGAGTGGGACTTGCCCAAGGTCACCCAGTGATTTTCCATGGCTCAGTGAGCATTCAAACCAGTCTCCAGAATCCTAGTCCAACGCTCAAGGCACTACACCAACCTAGCTCTCTAAAAAGGTAAAGGTAGTCCCTTGACATTAATGTCTAGTCATAACCAACTGTAGGGACAGTGCTCTTCTCCGTTTCTAAGTCAAAGAGCCAGCATTGTTCAAAGACTGCTATGGTGGTTATGTGGCCAGCATGACTGTGCCAAATGCTGTTACCTTCCCACTGAGCGGCCGAACGTCTTTGGAGAAAGTCCAAACAGTGGGCAGATTTTATTCATTACAAATTTGTTCTTTCTTCCTTCTCATGCGCCCTGTCTATGGCAAAACAGAATTATTACAAATCATTGATCTCCGCCAATGAGAG
>NW_024808685.1:0-3301 GCF_019175285.1 Sceloporus undulatus | reverse complement strand
AATAGGTATCATTGCCTTCATCTTTCATTATCTCTTCTAGTTTATTTTCTAGAAGCTAATCACTGCTAATTCTTGTCAACCTAAGAGCCAACATCATAAATTAATAAATGCAATACATAAATCAAGGTCAGTTGCTTTAGTCAATTGTGGAATTTATATTTACAAAACCTTTTGTAAGCATATTTACAAAAAGCTGTGGTTTTTTTCTATTTTATCCTTTGATAAAAAATGAATTAAATTCGTTCATCAATTAAATTTTTACAGCTAAAATTTATTGACGTATTTATCTCAAGAGATAAACTACCCCTTTTGCTACTCCTTTCCAGTCCTGATAGGGAATAGATACATTTTTACAGCAAAAATTGCACTGCAGTATTGACTGCCCTTTCTACAATGACCAAAGGAAAATCATGTACAAGCACATGTGACCAGAACATGTGCTGCAATTATTTATTGACGAATTTAGCTCAAGAGATAAACTACCCCTTTTTCTACTCCTTTCCAGTCCTGATAGGGAATAGATACTTAGTAAATACATGGAGAGGGGAGATTTCAGTTGTGTACTTCCAGGTTTGCAGCAAAATCATGCTTTACACTATGCCAGATTTTGACACGGAGATTCCCCCCCCCAAGTGTCAGTGTGACACCACTAATCAATCATATCAATTTATAAGCTTATAAATCTTTAGAACCATAATAAAACAAACCAAAGTGAAGAAAATGCTTTCTTTCTGCCTCAGCCATTTTCCTAGGGGCAACAGGGAAGAAATCAGCACACAGAAAAACAAAATTACTTCCCTGCCTGTCATATCTAGCAAATGAAAACAATGTTTGTAAAAGAAAGAATGTTCAACACATAACTGTGTGTTGGACATCTGCCAGCCAACAAAGCTGGTTGTGATGTTTGACTGTTTAAACAGGTTTGTATTGAAAAGTAAGCATAATAGGTTTGTCTGTAAAGTAAAAAGGTATGGTTCAAGTGGCTAATTGGATGGATGAGAGAATGTGATAGCTGAGATAAGAGCAAAAAATGACACTGAGAGTCTTCAGTTAGAAAATGGGGTTGGTTAGATGGTTGGTTGGTTTTATGAGTGGAAGATAGAGAAGACAGGAAGTATACACACACACACACATATGTTGAGAATTGCTGAAAGTTAATGAATTAAGGGTGCAGAAAACCATAAAAAGCATTTATGAGCCTATATTTTAACTCCACTTGTACATTTTCACATGTTTCATAAATAAATATTGTTTATTCATCCATGCCTGATGGTTGGGCCAAGATATTTGGTGACTGCTGTCAGTGAATTATCAGACAAAGGTGGAACTGCAAACAGAGAAAACTAGATGAAGAATTTTACAAGGCAATTGGGACCAGAGAGGAGGGCAGCTGAGGCTTACAAATCTACCTAGATGCGTATTGTGTGCAGGTATCAGGGGAAAGCAAAGTGTCCAAAAAAGGTTTTGTACTAGTCCAGAGAGATGTGTGAAATAAACCATTTTTAAAATATTTTAAATAATATTATCTGCACCTGAGGCATAAAACCCAATGAGACAACATCATTCACACACCCCTTCCCATCATTCAGCTTTTAAGTAATACAAAAAAAAAATTAAAGCCTGACATGTACACAAAATAATGATGTAAAGAAAACTAGGGGGAAATTTTGTTGCTTTTCCTATATTCATAAGACCAGAACTACAAGACAGAAGTTGGAATTACATTACAGGTTTAGAACTGATGAGAGGAAGGAGTCTCCTTCCAAAGACGCCGACACATATTTAAATTGTGGCGCTCATGGACCATTGCTTAGGTGGCTTTTTCAAAATGGACTGATCACATTCAAAAGAGACAGGCCTTTCATATTAGCCAAGAACCCTATAGGAAACTTCCATGTTTAATGGAAATATGTTTCTGAGGGTATCAGATGACCGAAACAAAGAAGAGCTCAGGATGTTCCCTTCCGATCATGCCTCTGAGAGTCTGAAAGTCACCTGATGAGCTGTGGCTGAAAGCAGAATGCAGGTCTAAATGGACTTGTGTTCTGATGATCCAGAAAGAGGTGGAAACTGTCTTAGGTGCTGTACCCCAGATGGAGGCTACAGCAATCACATGCCGTGGCCACCAAAGAGATCAAAAATAAGCCTCCAAAAGGTGCTTCTTTCTGTGTCCCGGAAGGGGTGTCATAAGCCCTGTGGAGTGGTGTCATGATGACCCTTCTACGCAGCATCATTTGGGAGTTGCACCTGGCATGTGTCATCATGACGCATGCTGTGTGGATGGGCACATGCCATAATAGCGGCCGGGCGGTATGGTAAGGGCTTAGAGTGTGTGGACACCCAACTCTCATTGCGTGTACAGGCCAACATAAAGTGCCAGTCTGTACTGTCCCATAGTTTCCCTGGTGGATGAGTACAAAGATAACTTTTTAATATCACTGAGCAACATATCTTGTCACCTATCAAGATTAGGAACTGAGAAAGATTATCAAAAGCCACTGAAACAAATAAAAAGCCCTTTCATCTTCAGTCATAATAAAAAAGCATCCTCTACAATAAGTAGTCATTAAGTTGTAAATTCAACATATATATGCATATGAGAAATAAAATAAAAGGCGAAAAACCTTTGGATGTTTACCTGTCCAAATGAATCTGGAGCCATTTCCTTCCCATTTCTTACCTCCCCATTCTCTGCAAAGACAGGAATGTTGGGGCTGAAAACCATAAGGTCATTCTTGCCACCAGCCTCCCCACTGACTCCTGCCAAGATGTGGCTGTGGCGATTTGAGTATGACCAGCTGCCCACTTCACTGGCACAGACCAGTGTGGCTGTTCCAGGACCGTATACCATTGGCTCCTTGGGTTGACACTGGCATCGCATGGCCACATACACGATGACTGCTAGCAGGAACAAGCTGGATACAGAGCAGATAGCAATGATCAAGTAAACATTAGTCCTCGCAGGAACTGGTTGTGGGCTCCCTCCTGCTCTAAAGTGGTGGCCATCAGTGTGCATGGCCTGAGCATTCGCCATCAATGACACACTCATTGTGGCTGTGGCTGATAGCACTGGTTTGCCATGATCCTTCACCAGCACCAACACAGTCTGCATACTACTGTCACCCTCCATGTCACGCAATGCATGTGTGGTGGTGATCTCCCCAGTGTACGCTCCCACCTGCCAAAGGCCACCAGTTGCCTCAAGCAGCTCATAGTGAAGCCATGCATTATAACCTGAATCAGCATCTAAGGCTCGGATTTTGGCTACTATCTGTCCAGCCACCAAAGGGGCCACCAGCAA
>NW_024808684.1:0-3301 GCF_019175285.1 Sceloporus undulatus | reverse complement strand
ATAGTAGATTACTTCCACCTAATCAGGTAACATATAGTAGATGAGTCCCACCTAATCAGGGAACCTATAGTAGATGAGTCCCTCCTAATCAGGGAACCTATAGTAGATGTGTTCTACTTAATCAGGGAACCTATAGTAGACAAGTTCCACCTAATCAGGTAACTTATAGTAGATGAATCCCACATAATCAGGGAACTGGTAGTAGATGAGTCTCACCTAAATCTACAGCTCTATACTACTACTACTACTACTACTACTGATGATGATAATAATAATAATAATAATAATAATCAGAGAATTTATAGTAGAAGAATTCCACCTAATCAGGGAACTTACTGTATAGTGAGGCCCACCTAATCAGGGAACACATAGTAGATGAATTCCACCTAATCAGGGAACCTATAGTACAGTATATGGGTTCCACCTATCAGGGAACCTATAGTAGATGAGTTCCCTCCAATCAGGGAACATGTAGTAGATGAGAGATGATGCCATCAAGGTATGTCTAGCCAATCTTTTTGTGATGATGCCAACGAAGAATGAAGAAACGTTGAATGAAAAAGGAAGAGGACGAACGACCCTGCCAAACTCGTTTGGTTAAAAGGAACGCGTCATTTTGATTCTGCCCTTCTCACGACGGATTCCCCCCTCCATAAATTAAGGAGGAGTTAAAATTATTTCCTTTCCTTTTTGGCGGAGGGAGGGCCCTTGAAAGAGCTCATTTAACCCCGCCGAGGAGTAATGCGACACTTTCGAACAGCCGTCGTATTAACTTTAAAAAGGCCTATTTAAAGTGACGGTTGTCAACGAGCGAAAGCCAGATATGGTAATCCTGAGTTACAAATCAGAGCGAGGAAGCCAGGGAACGGACAACCTTGTTAACGCAAGCCCCGCGGAAGAAGCGCCGGGGTCAGAAGGGCCGGCGGGGAGAGGGACCGAGGCGCGGCGCCAAAAGTACGTCCTATGATTAGGGCACCTTTGAGAGTCAAGGTTGGAGATGCTTCACCGTGACATGGATAGCGAGAAAAGTGCAGGCCAAGAACAATCACTTCCCAGAAAGCTGGAAAAGAGGGTTTGTTTATGTTCGGAAGAGAAGAAGGAGACAGAAAGGACAAAGGAAAGATGGAACCGGGTCAACATTGCTGGAATTGCATACTCTCCGACTGAACCGATATGGGAATTTGGCACCAACGGGAGCAAAATGGAGACGGGTGTCGCAATGGGATGGACGCAGGGATGGGGAAGTATTTGGAAATACTCATGGCTTGATACAGAGATTCCTCACCGTGACTTGGTACCGAGAAAAGTGCAGACCGAGGACTATCGCTTCCCAGCAAGTTGGAAAAGAGCGTTCGTTTATGTTTGGAAGGGAAGAAGGAGACGGAAAAGACGACGGAGAGATAGAATCAGGTCGGCAAAACTGGAACTGCGTACTTTCCAGCTGTATCCAATTTGGAATTGGAGGGAGCAAAATGGACATGGGCATAATAACAACGTGACGGAAGTGTTGTTGTTGTTGTTGTGTGCCTTCAAATCGTTTCCGACTTATGGCCACCCTAAGATGATTTATCATGGGGTCTTCTTGGCCAGATTTGTTTGGAGGAGGTTTGCCATTGCCTGAGGCTGAGAGAGTGCGACTTATCCAAAGTCAACCAATGGCTTTCATGGCTGAGCGGAGAATTGGATTCTGGTTTCCGGAGTCTAACACTCAAACCATTGCGCCATGCCAGGTCCCATGATGGAAGTAAGGGGAAATAGGGATGGAAAGCTTTCCAAAATCCAGGAGCTAAAATGTGAATTGCATTAGCAATATAAAAAAGTACTTCTTCTGAGAGCCAAGATGCTTCTCTCCGTTGTGAGATCAGAGGCAGAGGACACCGAACCTCTCAAGAGAGACACAGAGGTCCTTGTACAGAACAACACAACAACACCTTGAGAAGATACGGGCCTGTGACTAGCATCACCATGTTATAATTTCCTTCCCTCCTGTATGGTTTTTAACACCCGATGAAGAAGCCAACGGAGCGTCCAAAGCTTGCATCGTGTATTGTGTACATTTCGGTTGGCCGAATAAAGAGACCCGTGTTTTGTGATTTGGGATGTTACTGTACTTTGCTATATGGCCAACCTCTGAACATGACCCTGTGAACATATGAAAACCTTTCCGCTATGAGAATGGGATGTAAATGGGAAGCCACCAAACAAGGCTGCAAATACTTCGGGGACCCCAAAGGGCCAGATTTTGGTCCTTTGTCCCAAAGGTTCCCACTCCAAATAATTTGACCAGATATAAACCTATATTCCCTATATAGGCCTCTGTCACCTACTTTTCCTTCCCGTTGTCCTTCTCAACCTGTACCGGAGCATTCAATGCTTTCAACCCCGTTACAAAAGGGAGAATATGTGCTTCGCAACCCCACCCCGGCACCTCCCTCCCCAAACTCCAGAGGATACGGCGAAGGCCGTTTTATTGCCTCCAGCCATGTTATTTAAAGTAATTAACCTTAATTTATAAATTTTTATATCAAACGGCCTCTTTTCGCTTTCCGAAGTGGCGAGCGAAGTCCATTTCCCAGGGGCTCCTAATAGTGCCTCCATTTAATCAAAATTCATCCATCAGATTTCCAGTGTTAAATCATCTTTTAATTGGGAGTTACATTCTGGTTAATAGTTTTATAATTCACCGCCTCTAATAGTTTTTACCACAGGGATCTACTCTATTTCTCGCGCTCGCTATTATTCCTGTGGTCAGCGGGGATGTTTTAAAAGCTCCCCGTTCCCTCGGCTGGTTCCCTTCCTTGTTTTTCCTTCCCGGCGATCTCATTAATCCCTCGTCGCGTCCCCTCCGTTCCTCATTACGCCGAACCTGCTACTTTTAACGCTAGGTGAAACCTCACTCATTTCGACAAGGAGGCTTCAATTTCCTCTTGCCCCCCGTCTGAGATGCCTTCCCCACCATTTTGTCTCACCGCGAGCATTTTGCATGTACCGAGAACCGTCACAAAACTAATGAGATTGGATAGTTTGGGCCAAAGAGGTTGCGTTGGCGATGCACGACGCAAAACATGCACATGCGTGGAACATGCCAAGGTGGATGCATGTCATGGCATGAGCCATGTAAGGAGAGAAGAGGGGAGAAGCCGTATGTGCGAAGTCGAAGGCTGTCATGGTTGGCATCCATAGTTTTTTGTCTATGTGGCCATGTTCTAGAAGAGTTTCTTCCTGACGTTTCGCCAGGATCTGTGGCTTTGGCATCTCCAGAGAATGCTTGCCTGGAAAGGAGTTGGGAATACAGTGCGCC
>NW_024808683.1:0-3301 GCF_019175285.1 Sceloporus undulatus | reverse complement strand
TCCTCAGTACTCTTCTCCAGCACCACATTTCAAAAGAGCAGGTTCCTCACCTGTAACTGTGGTTCTTTGAGTGGTCACCTGTGCCTTCACACAAATGGTTTTTTTTTACACCTGCACAGAGAATTTCAATGGAAATTGGCAGGCATACCCTGCCCGTACCACCTACCATGCATACTCCAGCCCGCCAAGCTACCATCTCCTCAGTTTTGAAGCCCGCCAAAGAAGAGAGATCTGAAAGAGGGGAAGTAGGGCAGGTTGTGTGAGGGCACAAATGATCACTTGAAGAACCACAGTTACAGGTAAGCAACCTAGGAGCCTGGTGGCGCAGTGGTTAAATGCCTGTACTGCAGCCATTCACTCAAAACCACAAGGTTGCTCGAGTTCAAGACCAGCAAAAGGGCCCAAGCTCGACTCAGGCTTGCATCCTTCCGAGGTCGCTAAAATAGTACCCAGACTGTTGAGGGCAAATTAGCTTAATTGCTAATTAGCTTACTTGCTGTTCGCCGCTGGAATAGCGGTATATGAATAAAACAAATTATTAAAAATTATTATTATTCCGCTTGATTGTGGTTTCTGTGCCTCACACAAATGGGTGACTGTAAAGCTTACCCAAGGAAGGAGGGTCAGGTCACCTAAGAACAGCCTGACCAAAATGAGCATCAGCACTAGACCTACAGTCCAGACAGTAATGTTGAATAAAGGTGGAAGGCTTGACCAAGCAGCAGCCTTACACAAGTCAGATAAGGAGATTCCTTGGAGAAGGGTAGCCGAAGAAGTCATTGCCCTGGTAAAATGGGTATGCAGATCGGCAGGAACCAGGCATTTCACCATCTCATAGGCTAAGCAGATAGCTTGCATGATTCACTTGGAGAATCTTTGAGAGCAGACTATCAGGCTTTTGCGAGCACCACCATGGCAGACAAAAAGTCTATTGGAAAAAATGGAAAGGAGCTGAGCATTGGAGATAAAAAGCAAGAGCTCAACATACATCCAAACAGTGTAAGGACCTCTCCAGTGGAGTCTGCGTATTAGGGTAGAAAGTAGGTAGTCTTGATTGATGTAAAATTCTGAGACAACTTTTGGCAAAAAGGAGATGTCAAGGTGTAAAACTGCCTTGTCATGATGAAATACAAGGAAAGGTTCATCAAGATGGAGGACAGTAAGTTCAGACGCCCCCCTCACCAAAGTAATAGCAACAAAAATGCAGTTTTTAGTGTAACCACACAAGAAGCCATCAACTTGAAAACAGTGAGAGTACCATGGATAACGACCAAGGTGATGAAGGAGGAACTATGGGTAGATACAAGTAGGACAAGCCCTTGAGAAACTTCTTGACCGCAGGATCAAGTAAAGAAAGACAGTGATAAATGTGGCAGAGGTTTGTGAGCAATGATGGCTGCCAAGAAGACCTTTAGCAAAGAGAAGGCAAGTTCTTCCTTCCTGAGATGCAGTAAGAAGTGCAGGATAATAGACACATGGGCTGGTGAACTAGTCTCTGATCTTTAGTTAGCAAAGGAGCAGAACCTCTGCCACTTGTAGCTATAAGATCGCTTGGGAGAGTCCTTCTGTGCTGCAGATAGAATAGTAAGAATGTCTGGGAACATCATGGAGTGATCCTCTAAGCAGACATGCGGAGCATTCATAGGTCAGGGTGAAGAACCTGACCATCGGAATGGGAGAGCAGGTGCAGATGCATCAGAATGAGCAGTACAGTGAAGTGTGTCCCTCCCTGTTTGTTGATATAGCTGACCACTGTTGTGTTGTCTGTAGTGACCTATATTATCCTGCCATGGAATAACCTGCTGAAAGCCTTGAGAGACTTGAGGACCGCCAGGAGCTCCAGAGCATTGATGTGTAGGTGCGATTCAAGAGGAGACCAATGACCTTGGACCATCAGGTCATTGCAGTGGGTACCCCAGCCCATAGAGGAGGCATCCATGGTTACCACGTATGCTGGTTCTGGGGGATGAAATAGCATGCCCAAGATAAAGTTGTGTCAGGACAAGCACCAATCCAGGGAGTGGAGGACATGAGGAGGGGCAATCAGTAGCTTGAATTGTCATTGCAAAGGGGATCAAAGTGGAAGAGGAACCATTGTTGGAGGATTCTGAAATTCAGACGAGCTCAGGTGGCTGCCCTACAAATCTCTACCAGCTGTCTTACTCTTGGCCTCAGAAGTGGCAACACTATGAGTGGAATGTGCCTGAATTCTCTCAGGAACCTATACAGAACTATGTACAGAAGCCAATTCAATACAAAGACTGAGCTACCAAGACAAGGTGGAATAACATACTCGCTGGCCTTTAGTAGTCTCCTGAAAGGAAACAAAGGCACAGTGCAGAATGTATTCAATGCAGGGTTTATTTTTTTTTTTTTTTTTGTGAGTGTGTGTGTGTGTGGGGGGGCATCTAACCTGGGATAACCAGTACTGGGTTTACTCCTGAGTTTTAAAAAAAAGATTTGCATCATTGGCAATGTGAATAACAATCTGAATAGACTCAGGATTTAACCTTGCATGCCAGTCTGTGTCTTTCCCCTCCAATAGGGGAGAGGAAGACTCTCCCTCTCTTGTTTCCCCCTTGCCCCCACTATCTCTTGGCAGCCAGTGGATCCAGGGAGCAGCTGGAGACATTGCTCCCACTGCCGCTGCCTCAAAAAGCCCAGCTGGGGACGGTTTCTCCCAGAGATTGCCAGCACCCTTGGAGGGGGGGGGGTTGCAGGGCTGGCAAGGATGTCTGAACAACAGGGCATGAAGAGATGTGATTCCAATGAAAAAATGGTGTGAATAACAAACCTGGAATGCATAAATTGGCTTATTCACATCATCCTGCTTAAAAAAAAAAAGATGTCTGAATGACCCCTGAATCCCTATGAAAAAACTATTTCCACACTGACATGGTCATCAGCTCAGTTGGAGACTGATGATCACAGTAGTGGAGTCCAGGCGCTGCAGGCAGCCTGCAGCCTGCAGTTTGCCTGACCCTGACCTAAACTGTACTTTAAAAAAGTTTTGGGATCATATTAATTATGCTTTCTTTGAGTGACTTCATATTCATATCATTATACGTATGTGCTTGAGCCTAAATCTATTCATTCCAACTAGAATAAACCAATTGAATTAATGGTAAGTCGGCCCTTGGATATGTTCCACTGATTCAATTGTTTTACTCTGGTTGCAAGTAACAATTAAATTTAGGCCTTGATAAATAGCACTTGTAAACCGTGGTGTAAAGCATACTTAGAAATATTTTTTCAGTACAGTGGTACCCCGGGTTACGAAATTAATTCGTTCCGCGGTTAA
>NW_024808682.1:752-3301 GCF_019175285.1 Sceloporus undulatus | reverse complement strand
TTTCGATTACATTCAAAAGCCAGTGTACACTACAATCTGAGGGTGACACTCTCAGATGCAGGTCAACAATAACATAGCAGAGTACGGAAATAAATATCCAGATATATAGATATTGGCAATGCACTGACCACTTTTCACACTTAAAAATAAGTCACAAACACAGTTGATTTCATCGAAATCCTTGGAGATTCTCTATCTTGAGATGCAAAATAATACAAATATTTGCAGGCTCTCCTCTCTGACTTCCATCATCTTCAACATCCTTTGTACACATAACTCCTATCCTATCCACACCAATCCACATGTGAGCTGCATACTGTATTGGTTGTGAGTCATCCCCTGGTGCCAAACAGCATGAAGGGACCTCTGCAGTTAGCTTCCATCATGCCTTGTGCTCTGACTCAGGACTCTATGGCAGTCTCACAGGATATTATGCCACCTGTCAATCAAAGTATTTTTGCACATGTTTAATGGAATATTTTTTCAACAGTCCTTTGTCTGAATATCTCCTTCTAGTGATTCCCCTTAGACCTCCTCCAATCTCTTCTTTGTTGACTCCTATAAGTAAATATACAATCGTTCCATGGATTTAGGGGCATAAGCAACAGGATCATGTTTGGGTTACTCACATAAACTTTCTTACTTTAATCTCTAATAAGGAGGGATGAATGAGGGCTAAATCATGGGGTAACACCCTCCTCTCTTAACTCTGATTTTCAGTCTCATATGTGCTTGTTTTTCTTTACAGAAGAACACTTGAGTCATGAGAGAGTCCACAGAGGAAAGAAGTCACATAAATGCCAGCATTGTGGGAAACATTTTGCTTACAAGTCATTCCTTGTCATGCATCAGAGAGTCCACACAGGAGAGAAGCCATTCAAATGCCAGCATTGTGGGAAATGTTTTTCTCGGAAGTCAATCCTAGCGAGACATCAGAGAGTCCACACAGGAGAGAAGCCATACAGATGCCAGCATTGTGGGAAATGTTTTTCTCAGAAGTCACACCTAGTGACACATCAGACAGACCGCAAAGGAGTGAAGCCATACAAATGCCAGCATTGTGGGAAAGGTTTTTCTTGGAAGTCAATCCTAGTGAGACATCAGAGAGTCCACACAGGAGAGAAGCCACACAAAACCTAGTAGTGAACTATTATTATTTTTGTCAATAAGAAATACAAAAAAAATATTTTCAATCCAGTGGTGCTAAGAAAAGCCCCTTGTGATTTTGCTTGTAAGGTTTGTCTATCTATATATCTGTTTATGTTTTAAGGTTATATTTTGTTAAGTTTGGGTTTTTATTGCTAATAGTATATGTAGATAATAACTTTTGGTTGTAAATTGTGGGTCATGGTATAGGTTAGGTAGTGGGGGGGGCTGGGATTTGTTATATCTGGCTTTATGAGTCATGGAAATGATAGCTTTTGCAGTCTGTGGGATACTGGATGAAGAAAGTTGGAGGTCGGTATTAACAGAAAGGGCTAGTTTGTGGGACTGCAAAGGGGCCTTGTTACCTGTGGGGCATAGACTGTGGTAATGGGAGTTGGGGGCTATATTTGGAAGAGGGCAATATTTTAGGTTTGGGGGTATTAATATATTGTTTGGACTTGGGCAGTTCCGGCTTAAACACTGAATTTCTATGTGTTCTCAATAAAGTTCTTTGCTATTTCAACACACTGGACTCATTGATGCACAGAAGTTCTGAATTTGCCCAAACTGAACCTTTCTTTTCTCCTCAGTCCTCAGCTCCATTTCCAGCCATAACAACAGCAGAGGCAAATACACACACACACACACACAAACATACAGGATACACAGAGAGAGCTTTATTTCCAAATCAGAGCCTTCCTTTCCTGCCTTTCCCTCCTGAGTCCAGCTCTGCACCTTGCTGTCTTCTGAAAGGAGGAAAGGAAGGGGAGGCTGCTGAACCCCCGGGGCATATCTTCCTTTCCCGCAAAGGCCCCCAGCGGAATAAGCAGCAGCATCTAGGCCCTGGCAATCCCTGCGCATGCTGAGTAAGGGCCTTTGGGGGCATCTGTGCATGCACAGTCTCAGACCCTGAAGCCATGGCTGCCCTCAAAGTCTGTTCTCAGGGAGGGAGGGAAGTCGGGAGAGCCCTTGTTCATGGCTGGAGGGTCTTCTGAGGGGGCCTTTGGGGGTTGCAAGAAGAAAGGAAGCCCCTTTTCTCCCCCAAGCTTCCTCTCCGTCTTTCCTTCACTGCCCCCTCCTCGAGGGATTTCTTGGGGCCCAGTTACTTGGGGGGTTATTATGAGAAGAGAGGTCAAGGGGACCCTTGGAGAGAGGCAGTGCCATGCAGGGGAGGGGGATCCAACGATAAAAAGGGACCCTCCCTTCTGATGCCTCCTTTGGGGACGAGTTTTGTGCCAAGAGCCCTGGTGGCGCAGTGGTTAAATGCCTGTACTGCAGCCATTCACTCAAAACCACAAGGTTGCGAGTTCAAGACCAGCAAAAGGGCCCAAGCTTGACTCAGGCTTGCATCCTTCTGAGGTCGCTAAAATGAGTACCCAGACTGTTGGGGGGGCAAATTAGCT
>NW_024808682.1:0-652 GCF_019175285.1 Sceloporus undulatus | reverse complement strand
TCGCTAAAATGAGTACCCAGACTGTTGGGGGGCAAATTAGCTTACTTGCTAATTAGCTTACTTGCTGTTCACCGCTATGATCTTTGGAATAGCGGTATATAAATAAAAAACAAAAAAAATAGAAAGCATCACACAGGATAGGGTTCAGTAGTATTCGAAGGTTTGAGACGTGACCATTGCAACCTGAGGCTGATGCTTCTTGCCTGAAACATTGAGACTGACCCATTGTGATCTCAGCCTGATTCTCGTTGCCTGAGAGATTGAGACTAGACCTTTGTGACTTCAGTCTGATGCTCCTTGGATGAAGGATTGAGATGGTAATATTGTGACTTCAGGGTGGTGCTCTTTACCTGAAGGATTGAGACTGGCCCATTGCAACCTCAGGCTGATGCTCCTTGCCTGAAAGGTTCAGACGGGAGAATTGTGTCTTCAGACTGGTGCTGTATACCTGAAGGATTGGGACTGGCCCATTGCGTGTCAGAAACGGTGTATAAGGGTTCTGTCATAAAAGGTAAAAATATTAGGGTTTGATTATTATAGTTAAAGTAGGAGTTGTAGTTCATAGTAGGTAGTGTAGACTGATGGGTTATAGAAAGCACATAATGGAAAATTATAGAAGGACAGATGGAGTGGCTTTTAGATGAAGGAGGGC
>NW_024808681.1:0-3302 GCF_019175285.1 Sceloporus undulatus | reverse complement strand
ATGCTCTGGAGGCATGACAAGTATACTCCTCTTGATGCAGCCCAGAATTACATTGGCTTTTTGGCTGCTTTTTCTGGAATGAGAGTCCTCCAAGAACCCATTCCACATCCCTCTGAAAAAACATGAAACAGAATGTTAACAGAATTCATTTTGTTTGCTCAACATCTGGGCATGACCTTTTCCTGTGTTTTTCCCCCCTGGTTGTTTGTGCCCTTGGTGTTGACAGAGCTAGAGTTTCACATGACAGACCTGGATAATCTGGGTGGCAGAAACTCTGTTGCAAACCAATTAGAAAGCCAGCTTGATAGGGGAAGTTTGGATAGCTGCCCAGGGCTACTCTAATAAACCTTTGTATGTATCAGTATGACACTATTTATTTCTTTGCAGCTGTATCAAAATATTAATGGTTCAGGTTCTGAAATGCAGAACGCTCCGATGAAGCTTAAAACCATGGCTTTGGAGGGAGTATTCTTTTCAGTAAGAATTTGTTCCTCCAATTTTGTAGTCTCATTTGCAAGTCTGGGGAATTTTGGCTTTCAGGTGAGGGTGAATTTTATGTGGAATGAGTGTGTCACCAGCAGTTCTTCCAGATGCTCACTGCTGTTGTTTTCTTCCTCAAAATGACTCTGGATGATGCCAGAATAAAAAGTTGGATGCAACACAGAGAAGAGTTATATAAAAGAGATGATAAAATGAATGGCTTGTGGAAGCCAAGATGACAAAAATTAGGCTGTCATACATCGGACACATCAAGAGAAGGCATGAATAACTGAAAAAAAAACCCAATAATGCTAGGAAAGGTGGAGGGAACTAGAAAGAGAGGAAGGTTGCATGCTAGATAGATGGACTCTATGAATAGGGAGTTTATCATACTACCCTTTTCTGTCCTTCATTCCTGGCCTAGGTGCGGGATGAAAACTTTTAAACACGGATTTTATCACATGTCTCTGTGCCCAGGCCAGAGACATCCCATACCCAACCATGGTATCCCATACTTGATCCAGACTTCTCCCACACTTTTTGAAAGAATGGGATTTCCCCCCTTCTTTGCCAAGTACAGGAGAAGTCTGAATTGGGTATGGTATGCCATGCTCAGGTACAGGATATCTCCAACCTAGGCATGGAGACGTGAGATAAAATCCATGCTTAAAAGTTTTCATCCCTTGACTAGGTTGGGAGGGAAGGATGGAAAAGGACAGTGCAATGAACTCCTATGAGTGATAGGCAGAATAGTGGAGGACAGATGGATATGTCTCATCCACAGTGTCGCCATGGATTGAGATCGACTCAAGGGCAGTTAACGACAACAACAAATAATGCCAGGCATGGCTCTTGGAAGCAAGGAAACCAATGAAAGTGTAGCAAGTCCTCCTTTTCCTAACTTTCAGCCTGTCCAGAAAAGTGAGGGATTTTAATGCTGCAATGTGAATCTCAGAGCTGGACTTGTCTGACTCCTTTTAAGCAACAGCCGTGGACTTAAGCATCAGACATGAAGCCCATTCACACTATAGAATTATAGCATTCCACTTTAATAGCCATGGTTTCATCCTATAGAATCCTGGGACAAGCAGCTTAAGGAGGGATATTTATAATTCTCAACCAGAGTGCTCCAGTGCCTCACCAAACTACCAGTCCCAGGATTCGATAGGACAGATATACAACAGTTAAAGTGGAATAACAGCACTATAATTGCATAGAGTAAATAGCCCCCTTGACACTCTCAAGTTCAGAAACAGGCCACAGAATGAGACAGTGGTCTAGTTCTGGTGGAAGACAATAGCAGTACTTGGAAAGTTTTTCTTTTTGAAGAGAAACTAGTTACAGTACTTATTAGTATGATTTTTTTTTAAAGGTCACTGGTTGTTGTTGTTACTGCTGCCCAGAAAGGTTACCATTACCATTCCTATTGTTCCACTGGAAAATGCAAGAAAATGCTCTCTACTTTCCTTGACTGGCTACTTCTAAAATTGCTTCCTTCAAATTCTAAGAAAAATACCAAAGACATTACAAAGCAATCTTTTCAGCATGTAACCCTTCTTCTCACTCCCATTGCTCACACTAGGGGTGCATCTACACTGGAGAAACCACGAAGTTTGACACACTTTATCATGTCTTCATCCTACAGAATCCTGGGATTTATAGTTTTACAACATCTTTTGACTTCTCTGCCAAAGATTACTGGTGCCTCACAAACCTATATATGATGGAGGGCAGCACTTAAAGTCATGTCAAACAGCTTTATTTCTACAGTGTATATGCACTCTTAAGTCATGATACTGTATACTATCATTAATGAATAGCAAGCAGACGATGGTTGGCATCATGGTGCTGTTTTACACACTTGTAAATTTCTTTATACATGTACTTTCATGGCCATGGCACCCTAGCCATGTTTAGTTTCCAGCTGTGTAAGCAGAGTTCCTCACGTGTACCTGTTGCACATGCAATTTTACATTCTAAATTGGTGTGCAACTAACTGTTCATCTAGGTCTTTTCTCTTATCACTTCCTTAACTGAGATTGCAGGTGCAGCAAATATATTCTCAGGTTCACAATCAGTTGCACAATGTTGATATTCCAGGATAGTATAGTGCAACAAACACTAGCACAATGTAAAGCACAATGCAAAAGCACAATGTAGTATCTCAACTAACTGGCTGCCATTCTACTTAAAAGTGGTGAATTACACAGTGGACCTTATCGCACACACAATTTTAAACGTTCTGGGGACGGAAGGAGGATGCTCATGTGCGCGCGCGTGGTACAGAAAACGGAGTTTATCGCACACAAATACGTCCGTCAGGACTGGACGTGAACGGGTGCGCGCCGGGGGACGGAACAGAGCCTCTTGGAGGACGTATTCGTGTGCGATAAACTCCATTTTCTGCAGCACGCACGCGCACACGAGCGTCCTCCTTCCGTCCCCAGAATGTGTGTGCAATAAGGTCCAATATCATCTGAGTTTCAAACAAAATAATGTTTCTCTCACAATACTCTCCATGTTCCCAGCTCCCAAAAGCTCTATTCAGATCTCCTCCATTCCATTCCCCTCTTTCTTCCTAACGGACTTTTCTCTAGTTCCTAACAACCCTTTCATATTTTCTCCCTGGCGCTATCTCTATTTCTGACTGGTCTTATCTAATAATTTTACAGAAAAGTCTCTTGGTTATATCCTCCCCAGCTGGGGTTGGCTGTTTGGTTCTACCCAGGTTTGACTAGCATCTTGCTTGACACTCACAAAATTGCAAATCCCAAGATCCTGTAGGATGAAGCCATGACAGTTAAAATGGCATCCAAGTAATA
>NW_024808680.1:0-3302 GCF_019175285.1 Sceloporus undulatus | reverse complement strand
AAAACCAAGTTGCATCATCCTCAATTTTTAAAGCACAGGGCCCTAATTACCAGGACCAAAAGCTCATAATGAGCCCTGGCCTGAAATGGAAGCCAGTGGGGGGAATCTATGAAGGAAAGAAACATGAATAGTTGGGGAGATTTAAGACAACCTGAACAGTGCTGTTCTGGATTAAAACAAGAAAAGTAAGGGCCAGAACAGACCATCTTTAAAAGCTAGCTTGCTGGCAGCTTGGGGGTGTGGCATTTAGATGCTTAGTGCCCCTAAGACATCTTGAAGCTGCCCAGATGTGGTCAGCTTCATGATGCCTCAGTAGCATGACATTTACATGGTGCATACCACCAGAATGTTATGAAGCCACCATGGGACCACAGTAGGATGGGAAAAGCTGGCTGAAAAAGGAGTGAATCTTTGCTGCTTCTTTTTTGGCCATCTTCAAGGTGAATTGGGTCCATGGTGTGTGTTTGCTATGGTCCCAATCCATCTTCGGAAGAGACGGCTGCAAGCTGCCCCTTCCGCCTGTCTGTTTCACCCCTAAGAGAGCCAAACCTGCCAGTAGAGCATTACAATAGTTCAGGCATGCAATAATCAAGGCCTGGACAAGGAAATGAGCAGTCTTGAAGATGAAAAACCTATCGATCCTATGAATGTTCAAAAGAAAAAAAAATTATATGCCTCAGCAGTTGCCCCAATAAAGGGGTGTAGGGATAAACAATAATCCAACCAGACTCCAAGATTCCTGGAAACTGAGGCAAGAGCCAGTGTGTAACCCTGTAAACACAGTGAATGGCATGAAAGTGGGGCTACTGGGTGATCAGGCTGAAACACTAGGGTCTCTGTTTTATCCATGTTCAGTTTAAGATGGTGGGTGGTCATCTACTCCACAGGCAATCCACCATGGACTTCCATACAGTAGCATCTATTGAAGCAAAGCCCTGAATATCTGAGTGGAATTTGTGTAGATGTACAAGAAAAGAGATTGCATGTAAACATTAGGAGGAATTTCCTGACAGAGCTGTTCAGCAGTGTAACACACCACCTGAGAAAGTGGTGCAGGGTTTTAGATGCAGAGGTGCTTAGATTGTGAGTTCCTGCATGTCAGAGGGTTGGACTGGATGGCCTTATGGTCCTTTCCAATTCTATGATTCTTTTCTATGATTCTATGTCATATTGGAAACCCATCTCTGAAATCATTAAAAAGTCCCTGAATGCCAATGGTGGTTTAGAATGGCTTAGGCAACAATCTTTTGTTGTTGCTAACTGACTTCAAGTCGACCTCAACTCATGGTGATCCTGTGGGGTTCATCTCCAAGACTCCCTATTCTCTACTGCTCTGCTCAGATCCTGCAGGTTCAGGCCCGGACCTCTCTGATTGAGTCTAGCCAGCTAGCATGTGGTCTTCCTCTTTCTACTGCCTTCTACCTTTTCTAGCATTGTTGTCTTCTCTAATGAGTCATGTCTTCTCATGGTGTGGCCAAAGTGCGGCAGCCTCAGTTTCACCACCTTGGCTTCCAGGGAAAGCCCAAGCTTGATTTCTTCTAAAACCCATTTGTTTGTCTTTTTGACCACAGCAACCTCAGCACTTTTCTCTTCTACCACATCTCAAATGAACTGATCTTCTTCTGTCCAGTTTCTTCACTATCTAGCTCTCACATCCACACAGGGTGATTGGGGATATCATGGCTTGGATGATTCTGACTTCAGTGCTCAGTTGTATATCTTTATACTTTGGGATCTTGTCTAGTTCTTTCATGAGTTTATGATTCCTGGTTTTCTTCTGATTTCTTGACTGCAGTCTCTGCTCTGATCAATGTTTGTTCCAAGGGAAATCGTTAACTATTTTGATTTCCTCATTATTTAGGTTGAATTTATTTAAATCCTCTATGTTTATTATTTATTAATCCTCTGTGCCTATCATTGCACTTTTTTCTTTAACTTTCCTCAGTAATTGTTCCAAGTCTATAGTGTGGTGTCATTTGCCTACCTTAGATTGTTGATGTTCCTTCCTTTCATCTTTGTATGATATTTCTGTATACAAGTTAAACAAATAGGATGAGACAATGCATCCTTGGATGACCCCTCGACCAACTGAGAAACATTCTCTTTCTCAGTATTCTGTTTTAATAGTAGCCTCTTGTCCTAAGTACAGATTTCTCAGGACTATCAAATGTAGTGACACTCCCCTTTCTTTAAAAGTGCTCCATAGCTTTTTGTTATCTATGGAGTTGAAGACTTTGCTATAATCTATAAGGCACATATCAATTTTCTTCTGGAATTCCTTGGTCTGCTCCATTATCCAATGTACATTTCCTTTGTGGTCTCTGGTGCCTAGGAGTAATTCCCTCTGAACATGTTGGGGCTTATTTCTAAAGTTACAATTTCTTTCTGGAGGAGGATGAGGGTGGAAAGAAAAAGCAATAAAAATAAGCCTTTAAAATATAATGTGTATATACCTCTGAAAAAGTAACAACAATCAAAACTGAAGGTAGGAGAAAAATATTTTCAAATCAGGAATGCTTCTTTGCAACATTCATCCTATTTTAGCAAAATTAGAGGTGGAGGAGGAATCTAACATCTATTCTAGAAGGGAAATCTGTGTGCTTTGTATAAAGTTTTGTGGATACTATAATTCAAAGGTGAAGGAAGAAAAAACTATTTTTCCTTTTTTTTAAAAGATGTATTTCCCCTTTTCTTTGTCCAAGTAAGCAATTCATCATCACAAGCATAGGAGTTCCAGTCCAAAGCTCTGAATTAATTGCAGTAACTATAGCTCTTGCTCTCATTCTGGCCCTATTGAGAAGAACAAAACTCCTTTCCCTCCTCTTTGGAGCAAAGGCTCCTTCCTGATGAGTTAATTAAATGCAACTCAGTTTGCAGCAATTGCAGCAATCCAATGATGGATGGAGAGGAGTAGAGAGAAAGTAGGACATTTAAAAGGAGCTGAAATATCAGGAAGGCAGAGGAAAAGTGTGCTCATCCCACCTGTATCTGGACTCCTGTAGGATATAAAAATCCCTGCAACCTCCTTCCCCAAATCCAGGGTTTATGTTTTTCTTTTGTTTCTGACCATTGCAAATTAGCCACTTCAGACCACAAAGAGGTTTATGTTACATGTAGTAACTTAAAATTGCTTACTTCCCCTATTACTCACCAACAAGGCTTTGAGTCTTCTTGCTGTATTTGTAGCTGCCCCTGCCTAGGTATAATTAATGACAGTGCTATTGTTTATGGGCTTGAATTGCTAATACTCTTGGCTGGAAATTCATTTCTACCTTTGAGGCCTGCTAGTTTCCTGTTTCCAG
>NW_024808679.1:0-3302 GCF_019175285.1 Sceloporus undulatus | reverse complement strand
TGTGATGCTTTTTATTTGTCACAAAAATCTTTTGACTGGGGGCCTCCCTTCTTCTGAACCCCATCTCAGCCCCTCCCAGAGAGGAAAAGGGTGCCCCTTCCTGGAAAGCAAAACGGAGGGCCTAGCCAAGCCAAATTTCTCCCCAAATGATTAATCAGAAGGGAGGGTCTGTCTCTGCCCCACTTTCCAGGAGGGAGGGCAGTCCTCAAAGCTCTTTCTATTTTTGGATCACCCTGCCCCCTCCCTCATGGCCATGCCTCTCCCCAAGGGTCCCCCAAAGCCCCCTCCATAGCATATGGAGGAATCACCAAGGCTTTGCTTGTTCCGCTGGTGGCCTTTGCAGGAAGGGAAAGAGTGCATCAGGGGTTCAGCAGCCTCCCCTCCCTCCCTCCGTCTGAGGAGAGTTGGAGGAGGTCGGAATGGAGCCCAAGGTAAGAAGCTAGACTCAGGAGGGAAAGGCAGGAAAGAAAGGCTTTGCTTTGTACATACAGCTCTGTCTATGTTGTTATGTGTGTGTGTGTGTGTGTGTGTGTGTTTGCTTCTTGTGGCTGGGAATGGAGCTGAGGACTGGAGAGAGAACAAAGTGTCAGTTTTGTGCAAATTCTGAACTTATGTGCATCAAAGAGTCCAGTGTGCTGAAATAGCAAAGAACTTTATTGAGAACACATAGTCATAAATTCAGATTTTAAGTCAGAACTGCCCTCCCCAAGCCAAAGAATACATTAAAACCCCAAAACCTAAACCTTCACCCTCCTCCAAACATAGCCCCCACCTCCAATTCCCACAGTCTATGCCCCACAGGTAACAAGACCCCCTTTGCCATTCCCAGAAACTAGCCCCCGTTCTGCTAATACCAACCCACAACATTTTCAGCCAACATCCCACAAATCCCAAATGCTATCATTCCCATTACTATTCTAGCCGGCTGCAACAAATCCCACCCCTCTATCTAGCTAACCTATACCACAACCCATAATCCCCAGCCAAGTTTATAATTAAAAGCAATAATCTATACTAATAACAATAAAAACCTAAACTTAACACAATATAAATTTAAAACAGACATATGGACAGACAAACCTAACACACAAAATCACAAGGGTCTTTTCTTATCACAACTGGATAGAACATATTTTTTTTGTATTCCTTCTTGACTTCTTCTTAGGTCACTGCTGGGATTTGTGTGGATTCTTTGATGTCGCACTTGGTGTGACTTTGAAGTAAAACATTTCTCACAATGCTGGCATTTGTATGGCTTCTCTCCTGTGTGGACTCTCTGATGTCTCACTAAGTCTGTCTTCAAAGAAAAACATTTCCCACAATGATGGCATTTGTATGGCTTCTCTCCTGTGTGGACTCTCTGATGTGTCACTAGGTGTGACCTCTGAGAAAAACCTTTCCCACAATGCTGGCATTTGTATGGCTTCTCTCCTGTGTGGACTCTCTGGTGCCTGACAAGGACTGACTTGTAAGCAAACCGTTTCCTACAATGCAGGCATTTATGTGACTTCTTCCCTGTGTGGACTCTCTCATGATTCAAATGTCCATCTGTAAAGAAGGACATGACAGATGAGACTGAAAATCAGAGTTAAGAGAGGAGGGTGTTACTCCATGATTTAGCCCTCATTAACCCCTCCTTATTAGAGATTAAATTAAGAAAATTTCTGTGAGTAACCCAAGCATGACCCTGCTGCTTATGCCCCTAAATCCATAGACCTTACTTATCCTTACTTATAGGAGCTAGCAAAGAATGGGGACTGCCTTAAGGGAATCAATGGAAGCAGATAGTCAAAGGACTGTTGAAAAACATATTTCATTAACATCTGCAAAAATACTTTGATTGACAGGTAGAATCATATCCTGTGAGACTGCCATAGAGTCCTGAGTCAGAGCCCAAGGCATGATGGAAGCTAACTCCATTTCATGCTGTTTGGCTCCAGGAGATGACTCACAACCAATACAGTATGCAGCTCACATGCAGATTGGTGTGGATTGGATTGGAGTTGTGTGTACAAGAAAAGCTGAAGTTGATGGAAGTCAGAGAGGAGAGCTTGAAACTCAAGAGAGAGAATCTCCAAGGATTTTGATGAAATCAACTGTGTCTGTGACTTATTTTTAAGTGTGGAAAGTGGTCAGTGCATTGCCAATATCTATACTGTATCTGGATATTTGCTTCCATACTCTGCTATGTAATTGCTGAGCTGCATCTGGGAGCGTCACCCTCGGATTGTGCTCTATATTGGCTCATGAATGCGATCAGAATTCACAGCCAAGAAAGACCCAGAGCCAGTGTGCTAATCCTTTTTGTCAGATATTTGCACCAAGCTCCCATTGCATTCAATTTGGTTTCAGACCATTCTTCCCCCCAGGAAACATTCTAAAGCGATTTAAACTTTTTTGAACACTTGGTTTCTGCCCCCAAGCGACAATTATAGTATAAATATCTGTCCTGGATGGCTGTTCTTTGACATCAGTCCAATTACAGACAGACAGTCTGTGGGTTTATATGGCTAAGCACCTCAATGCAGTTGCCAACCCCACTTGTTGTAGGAGCTCCTGATTTCTCCTCCCATTTCGAAGCCTCAGCAATTTGAATCCAGAGCCGTCTCGGTAACGTATTACCATTATGAAAGTATTACATCTCTTCACCACTCTCACCTGTTATCTAGTTCTTGTGCATGTGTGTGAAGGCTTATGTGTGTGTGTATTTTGCTATTCCCCCTAAATAAAACAGAAAACCTATTTCAAATGCCTTTGGAGTACTGTGTGCTTCTGGGACTGGTATACTGTAGTTGGGCTGAATCCTGAGGTCACTCTTGCCCCAACCAAACTATATCTCTCTTTTCAGCTAAGTACCAAATTCCCTTAAAAGCATGGCACTTGTGGGTGTCCTTCCCAGACTCCAGTATTTTGGATAACAAAGGGCCTTTGGAACCAATCATGAAACTAAGCAAGCTCAGGTAGGAAAAGCAACATTAGAGAAGAAGCAAGTTGTGTGTCTCCCTTTCCTACCTTCATAGATATTACTCATAATTGCTAACTGGAACCCCTAAATATGTCTTAAAACAAAGTTTTGAGCTGGTTCTCAGAAGTTCATTCAAACCAGTTCTTAAAATCTGTGAGGTTGGTGGCTGCCTCCCAATCCCCAAGGCCCTTCTCCTGGCCCTACCCAGAGGTCCCCTCCTCTCCACATACAGCTAGGCGATCCAGGCTTTCCTCCTGCCTTCCCCTCCTGGCTCCCAGAGGCCTGGTCCGCTTCCCTTTCTCCCTCCGCTCTCCAACCTTCCCTCTTGCTCATCTGC
>NW_024808678.1:0-3302 GCF_019175285.1 Sceloporus undulatus | reverse complement strand
TTAATTAAGTTTTGGGAAGCTAAGAGATTGGATATTTGGACAGAAAGCCTGAGGAATAAGACATAAATGTTGTAATTAAGGATTGGAAATACTTAGATAGATACTGTGGACTTAAGGTATTATAACCTCTGCTGCTTAACTTTGTCTAATTTGCCTAACTCTCCTTGTTTTAACTTTTTTGCATAACATAAATATATTTGTGATATTCATATGTTTTCATAGAAGCTGATGATTTAATACCAATTTGGAGGAATATAAACGGTGTTATAAAAGCAGGGTACCATTTGTTATGTTGGATGTGTATGAAACTAATGTGGATTATCATATAATCATTTATGTATTGTGTTTTGTTGTTGTTGTTTTGTCTTGTATGTTTTGTATTATGTCTTCTTTATATGTTTTCTTAATAAAATACATTTTAAAAAAACTGGTACAGAGTGGGAGAGACATGTAATTTATATGACATGTAATTTAAAAACAAACATGCAAATCTCTCCCCATCTCCTTCCTGAGATCCCAAAATGAGATTTTTAGTAGGCTTACTATCCAGACTAATTTAGAACACTTCAGTCAAGTCTAAAGATGGAGAAGCTGATGATGGCCCAAAGATCCCTGGTCCAAAGCTTTTCTCCATCACTTGTTTTTATCCAAAGGAAATGGTGACCAGGGAAATGACTTCGGGGCAGATTTTGTATACTTAGTTCATAGCTGCCCTTCCAGTTCCTAGGAATTTATCATACAGGAGGCAACCAGCCAAATCTCGTGCAGAAACGGGATTTAAAACCACAAAAGTGGGAACGTTTTCAGACAGGTTGAGCATTAATCTAAAATCAACATACACAGAAAGTGGACAAACTCTGCAATTGCATGCAGCTGAGTATGCTGGTGTGTGTGTGTGTGTGTGCCAAAAAAGCAACGAAACCTAGGATAATTGATCTTGTTTTTCCCCTTGAGTTTTCCTAAAAGATTTGCTTTGACTGAATAACTAGATCTGGGACAAACCAGTGAATGAAACTACATGTGAAAGGGATCTAGGAGTTCAAGTAAACCACAAGTTGAACATGAATCAACAGTGTGATGCGGCAGCTAAAAAGGCGAATGCGATGTTAGGCTGCATCAACAGAAGTATAGTGTCTAGATCAAGGGAAGTAATAGTGCCACTCTATTCTGCTTTGGTCAGGCCTCACCTGGAATATTGTGTCCAGTTCTGGGCAACACAATTAAAAAAGGACATTGAGAAACTGGAGCGTGTCCAAAGGAGGGTGACTAAAATGGTGAAGGATTTGGAAACCATGCCCTATGAGGAGACTTAGGTAACTAGGGATGTTTAGCATGGAGAAGAGAAGGTTAAGGGGTGATATGATCACCCTGTTTAAATATTTGAAGGGATGTCATATTGAAGAGGGAGCAAGCTTGTTTTCTGCTGCTCCAGAGAACAGGACCCAGAACAATGGATGCAAGCTACAGGAAAAGAGATTGCAGCTCAACATTAGGAGGGACTTTCAGACAGTAAGGGCTGTTTGACAGTGGAACACACTCCCTCAGTGGAGAATGATGGAGTCTCCTTGTTTGGAGGCCTTTAAACAGAGTTTGGATGGTCATCTGTCAGGTATGCTTTGATTGAGAGTTCCTGCATGGCAGAAGAGGGTTGGACTGGATGGCTTTGAGATCACAATGTGACAGTTTCAATGCTTCAGGTAAGGATCACAATGGACGAGTCTCAATCCTTCAGGCAAGAAGTCTGAACTCAGTCTGAACTCATAATAGTCCCGTCACAATCTTTCAGGAAAGGTGCCTCAGGCTGAGATCACAATGGGACAGTCTCAATGCTTCAGATAAGGAACATCAGCCTTGAGGGAGACTCAGTCCTTCAGGCAAGGTTCACAACCCTGAGGTCACTATGGGCCAGGCTCAATCCTTCAGGTAAGGAACACCTGTCTGAAGTCAATAAGCCCATTGTGGGCGGGGCTGGGGGTCCCATGGGTGGTAGTATCCTCTGGGGATCCATGGTAGCAATCAATGGTAGGTCCTTCCCAATAACTCACAATTCAATCCAGTAGAGCGTGCAACAACAGTTCAACTTTATTACAAACGTCTCCGTTAGTGGCCAAATTACTTAAGGGCTCCCCATGCCCTAGTTACTTCACTGGGCTTGAAGTCAGCTGTTTACAGCACAGCCCTCCTTCTAACAGGCCTCCTCATTTGTTCACTTGAGCACGGGGCCACCTGGGCGAGCCAGGCAGTAGGCTAGTCCGGCCTGTAGCTGTTCCTCCTCCTGTCCTCCGGTTGGAATTGCCGCCACTCCTTGGTGGCCCCTGGTCCACCACTCCCACCAGGTGGGATCCAACCTTCTTCCTGTCCCCTCACCGCAGCTGGCCTCCGGGTAAAAAGGCTCACCCTCCTCCGTTCCACGGCATCTTGGGCTGACTGGCACCGACAGGGTCCTGCCCTGATGTTCCCAGCCCTCGTTGGAGAGTTAAAGTTGGCGCCTGGCGTCTAAGGGGGTAGGGCCTCTGCTTCCCTCCCTGCATCCCCATATGCCTCCTCGAGCCCCTCTTCCACATGCTCCACTCCTCCCTTCCTCCACCCCTCTAGTCCTTATATGGGCTTCCTCCTGAGGGCCCTCCCCGGTCGCCTTCCTGGCGCCAGCTGTGACTCTTTCCTCCCTGGACTCAGCTGGGGTTCCTTCCTCTTCTCCCAATCTGCCTCTCCCCCTGGGTCCTCTCTTCCCCCTCTTTCCTCCTCCTCCGCCCATCCAACCCTCCCCTTCTCTCACTCTTCACACCCATCTTAATCCTTCAGGGAAGGAACATCAGCCCGAAGTCACAATGAGTCACTGTCAATCCTTCAGATGAAGAGCATCAGTCTGAGATTGCAATGGGCCAGTCTCATTCGTTCAGGTAAGGAGGACCAGCCTGAAGTCACAATGGGCCCATCTCAATCTCAGGCAACAAGAATCAGCCTGACGTCACAATGAGCCATTCTCAGTCTTTCAGGGAAGAAGCATCAGCCTTAAGTCACAATAGTCCTGTCTCAATCTTTCAGGCAAGTAGCATCAGCCTGAAGTCACCGTGGGCCAGTCTCAATGCTTCAGGTAAGGAGCACGAGTCTGAAGTCATAATAGTCCCTTCTCAGTCTTTCAGGCAAGGAACCTCAGGATGAATCACAACAGTCCTGTCTCAATCCTTCAGGTAAGGAGCAGCAGATGGAGGTCACAATGGGACAGTCTCAATCTCTCAGGCAAGCGGCATCAGCCTGAAGTTGCAAACTGTGAGATCTAGAGTCAGTCCTGTGCTCAAAAA
>NW_024808677.1:0-3302 GCF_019175285.1 Sceloporus undulatus | reverse complement strand
CATCATTGAAACACCATACCTCCACTGTGACTCGAAGCAGCTTTATTTTGGCTGTCTGTAACAGGCCTAAGATTGACTCATTGAGATTCCCACCATTCAGTTGGGCATTCTTGGACAAATGCGTAATTCTTTCTCACCACACTAGATGTTATAATGTTAAGAATGTTATAATAAAATATAATGGCCATGATCCATCTCAACATTTGGAAGAAGTTCTTGATGGTAAGAGCTGTTTGACAGTGGAAGATATGATAGCTCTGTTTAAATATTAGAAGGGATGCCATATTGAGGATGGAGCAAGCTTGTTTTCTGCTGCTCCAGAGAGTAGGAAAACAGATTCCACCTCAACATTAGAGTAAATGTTTTTGAGTCAAATTGAAGCGCTTTAGTGCCAAATAGATGCTCACACTATTCAAGCAGCGATCAAACCTTACTCATTTCAATTTAATCCACTTCATGCTCACATTCATCAATGAATCGATTCATGTCAAAGGGCTGACTGTGCCACAGGAAACTGATTCAGATCCACAGCTCATTCACACTAGCGTTGAATCGATTCATTGCAAAAGACGCAGGTAATTCAGAGAATCCAGAAGAAGCGCTTTAAATGAGTTCAGCGCTGGGCCCCCTTCACAAACCGCATTTGGGAATCAGCGCAAGTGTGAACAAGGGTCATTTAGACCGGTTCAGATCCGTTTGCATACCGGTTTATTATATAGTGGGAACGAGGCCATGTTTGTTTCAAATGTTTCAGATACACTTGCATTATTGACTCCATCTTGATTTGAAAAGCTGGAATGCATGGATAGCTGAACTTGCAGAGATGCTCTTTCCTGAAAATCATGGTGAGAACAACATACTAGGAATACATAACTGAGGTTATTCACATAATTGTGATGCTAAATTTAACATGTAGATAAGCTCTCAGTAGAAAGAAGCTCCATACCTCTGTCCAGCCCTTCTCCCTGGCTTTTAACCATCCTATCACTCTCATGCTTTCCATACTTTCATATCTGAACTCAAGGGTGATCTGTGTGGCTTGCCTGGAAGTTCTGGAACCACTGTGTAAAGCTGTGTAGAGCAGACTTAGTAGGCAATGGTTGTCTTTTATTCATTTATTTTTAACACTGCCTGATTTCTCCCTCTTCCTCTTCCCTTTAAAGACCTTCCAAAATGGAAGGTGGACTTTGATAAGCTGTCATAACCCCAGCCAGCTGAGAGGGCCCCATTGTTTGAACTGCCCTTTATAAATCAATGAGAGAAGAGCATGCATGGAGAGAGCATGTTGATGACATGATTGTGTTACTGCCTTCAAATTGCCTGTCAGCGTATGGCGACCCCATGAATTTCATTGGGTTTTCTTTGGCAAGGAATATTCATAGGTACTTTTGCCAGATCCTTCCTCTCAAATAAAACGTACAGCACCTTGTACTTGTTGGCGCTCTCACATCAAAGCGCTAACTACGGCTGAACCTGCTTAGCTTCCAAGATCAGATGGGATCTGGTGTCTTTAGGGCATTCAGATTGGGATGTTGAGGAAATAGGAAACTTTAACCACACAGATATTTGGGATAACAAGTCCCATCATCGCTTATCATTGCCCATTGCAGCTGATGGTAGCTGAACGAACTTTATCACACGAGGTAAACTGGAGACAAAATGGAAGCAAATTGGTTAAATCCTGTGCAGATACGGGATTTTAAAACCTGCAAGACACTCGCTTTTACGGGTTGTTTTAATGCAACATTAATCCAAATGCAAAGTCGACAAAACACATTCCTTTTTATTTTTGAGAAGTTCCCGAAAGTAAAAAGGAATGGGTTTTGTTGATTTTGCATTCAGATTAATATTGTGTTATTTCTCATTGGTGCCAATGTCGTCTGAAAAACTACCCACATTTGTGAGTTATTTCTAATTTCAGTTCGGGTTAACCTGAACATCGTGTGAAAAACAACCTGCTTTTGCATTGTTTTGCACTTTAAATCAAGTTTCTAAATGGGATCCATTCCATGTGATAAACTCCAATGTCAGAACACTAGGAGGGTTAAAATTAGCCATAATCTCTATCCTTACCTTAATTCTAGATTTTCCCCATCTACAGGATCTCCAAAGTAGAAGCTCTGCATCTTTTTTCAAGGAAGATATTTAAAAAAATTTTCCCATCCAAGCAGCTATTTAACAGGTAGAGATAGACTGGTAATATCATGATTACTGACAGGTAGATTATATATTTATTCACAATAATATATAGATTGCCCATTTACCAAAAGGCAGCAGGGCAGCTAACATAAAAATGTACAAAAAAGGGCTGGAGGGCAATGGATAAAAGTTCCAGAACTGAATGTGTCTTGGGGCAGCTCTTTCTGTCCTCAGTCTCAGCCTGTTCCATCACAACTGGAAGCCAGCCTCAACTTAAAGAGCTTGGCTTCTTCTTTCATCCAAACCTCAATTGAGGTTCCTGAGCAGGGATCAAGCGCGGGACTCGGCCATCGGCTCTGGAGAGCTGGTACGATTTCTTTCCTCTTCTTCTTGTTTTTCTTGCCGAACGAGAAGGAAGTACAGAATGAAAAAGGCGACAAAGCAGCAGAACTCGTATAAGATCTGAATGCCAACAAACCTGAGGAACCAGAAAGGAAAGAGAGCAAACTGGTAAGACTGTGTGAACTGGCCACACGACAGCATCTGTCTTCTGCCACCTGCCTTAGGTCACAGAATCAGCTGGAAGAGACACCAAGGGGCTGTCCAGTCCAACCCCTTTCTGCCACGCAGGAAGACACAATCGAAGCAACCCGTGACTGATGGCCTGTTTAAAAAACCCCAAAGAAGGAGACTCCGCTACACTCTTACTGTCAGGAAACCTTTTTTCCTGTAGTTTAAATCCTCCTGGTCTCTGGAGCAGCAGAAAACAAGTCGGCTCCACTTTCAATATGGCATCCTTTCAAATATTTAAACTTGGCTGCTATGTTCCATCTTAACCTTCAATCACCAAGTCTATACATATGGCTAAACAAGCATGTCCAGAGGAGGGCAACCAAAATGACTGAAAGACCTGGAAACCATGCCTTTTGAAGAGTTGGGACTCCTAGTAGACTACAAGTTGAACATGAGTCAACAGTGTGATGCAGCATCTAAAACGCGATTCTAGGCTACATCAATAGAGGAATAGTGTCTAGATCAAGGGAAGTAATAGTCCCATTCTATTCTGCTTTGGTCAGGCCTCACCTGGAATACTGCATCCAATTCTGGGTGCCACAATTCAAAAAGGATGTTGACAAGCTGTCCAGAGGAGGGTAACCAAAACA
>NW_024808676.1:0-3303 GCF_019175285.1 Sceloporus undulatus | reverse complement strand
CCTTTATTTATTTAAATGCTAGTTACTAATCCTTTGTGAAGGCATTGCTTTAAACCAGGTGGACTGTTTGAGCTCACCTGGTAACATCCTTCTTAGTTTCGTTCACTTAACTGTATGGTTGTGTTATTGCTTAAATTTCATCTCACCTTTCGCCCATGAGTGGGTCTCAAGGTGGTATAGAATAGAAAATATAGAATGAACATAAGCATTTTTAAAAAAGCAAACATGAGGGCTTTAAACTAGGTTTTGTGGGGGAGGGAGACAATATTAAGGAAGGCAAAAGGGCTGGAGAAAACAGTCAAACGGGCATAGAGGAAACAAGACAAATACTGCAAGGACCCAACAGTGGGAGGCAAAAAAAACTTGCACAGGCAGCAAGTAAAGGGAACCCATGGTCTGCGGTGTCTCTACACTAATGCACAGAGCATGGGAAATAGGCAAGATGAACTCGAACTCCTAGCACAACAAAGCAAATATGATATAATAGGCCTCATTGAAACCTGGTGGGATGAGTCTCACGATTGGAATGGGAACATCAAGCGTCTCCTTTGTCTTATTCTACAGAATAAGCCATCATACTGCAATGTGTACCTCTTCAAATTACTCCCAGGCTACATTAAAGCATATTTGCATCTATTATTTAGGCCAAGAATTACAAGAAGAAAAATCAGTTCACTGAGTTTCAAAGTAATCTAGAAAAAAAGCAGAGAAGCTTGTGTAGGAACATTTATACATATGTCTGTGTGAGTACATTGATAGTAATACTGAATTTAGGGTTCCAGTGAGCTGTTTCAGGGAATTAACATTTAAAAACATTTATTTATTCAATTTCCTGCTAAGAAAGCCTTATGAAAGCCATTCCACTTACACTTATAATATGGAAATCGATCTTAAGTACTAAGTGCAAAAATGCAGTGGTTTGGGGAAACTACTTTCCTTAAGAGGTCTTATGTTTCAAAGTTAGATGCAAAAAAAGTGATCTCGCTCACCAAAATCATCCAATATCTTTGGTCACTAGTTCTATTCCTAAAGAAGTAACACCAATGAGTGTCTCCTATCCCAAGCCTCCAGTGGCACCTCTGCTTTAGTAATACACTACAGCAGCATTTATACATGGGCTGCCAAGTATTCTGTTTCATTTTAAACCCGCATTTTCCTGCAAAAAGGAGGAGGGCACCTTCTTCCATTGCTGGTGGTCTTGCAGGGAAATTCAGAAGTACTGGGACATGGTAAACAGGACATTATCAGATATATTAAACTGTACTCTACAAAAATCGCCAGAGATGTACCTGTTGAACATGTTCAGTGAAGATATTGAGAGGAAATTTGGCAAAATATTGTATTATGCAAGTACCTTGGCAAGAATCTCACTAGCAAAAAAAATGGAAGTCAGATGAGGTTCCTGATAGAAAAGAATGGCTGCTGAGCTTGTATGAAGCCATGGAGATGGACAAACTAACTTGTATATTGAGGGGAGAAGAAACAAATGAGATTGATCAAACATGGAGAAAAGTACTAGTATATTTGGGGCACATGATAGAGTCAGTATTTAATATATGTATTATTTATCTTTTCTTGCTTTCTCATATCTGTACATTGATTGAAATATGTGACTGGTATTGATGAAGAGACAATGGATCTAATAAGCTCTGAAGTGCAGTGCCAAGATTACTCAGTTTCTTCATTATACTGTACAGTAGTATGTTCTAAGTTAAGTTTGGAAAATGCAAGTGGAGGTGCAATGAAACGATAAAGGAAAGTCACAGATAAGAAAGGAAAATAGACACTAGTTTTCAAGAGGGAGGGAAGTCGAGTGAATGAAGAGAGAAAGAAAGTTTTACTATGTTGAAGAAGGTGAGAGCAAGTGTTAGAGGGAGTACGAAGCAAGACTGATTAGAGTAAGTTAGAGAAGAATAAAGATAGTTCAGTGAGAAGGAGATTAAGAAGGAAGTTAGGGTAAGTAAGTAAGGAGACCTAGAGTAGTTAGGTGGATGTGGAGTGAGAAGAAGGGAAGGTATTGTAGTTAAGAGAGGAGAGAGGAATGACGAGAAGATTCGGTAGCTCAGCCAGTTGTGGAAATACTTTGGAAGCATGGGATGTATGTAAATTGTATTTTGTATATTTGAATGCTGTACGTCTGTTTTGATTGTTTGTACGAATGTATAGTATCAATAAAAATTCTTAAAAACAACAACAACAACCTGCATTTTCCATGATACTGTATAAAGTGGCAGAGGTATTATGCCAGCCAAACCTCAGAATACCAAGATGCAATCGAATGCCTTTTACATAACCACCTTGCCCTAATAAATTTTACAGAACAAGAGAATATCCCATACATTTTTAAATTGGTTACATGTGTAAAAGGCTATGGGGTGCTGTTCAATAGAAGGTGGAAGCAATAGTGTGTCATGCTGCTGATGCATGTATCACTGCTTTATCAGAAGTTACTTCAGCCTTGGCATAATTATTGTGAAGAGAACCTCCCACAAACAAGAGATATTTTGGCATTACCTAATACTAGCTTTGCTAAACCAACACAAAGAAAGCCAGTAGTGTAAGGTTTTTGGTAGGAAATCTTGTTCAATTTCAGGAATAAGACAAAAATGGCCACACATGTGCACAGTGAACTTTGTGCGGTAATGCTTACCAGACATGTGGCACAGTGATAAGATCACCAGTTTACATAGGAGATGTTACAGAGAGGAAAGTGAAGGAACCAGTCACCCAGGATTGTGGCTCTTCTCTTTTAATTCTACCTCTGGATCTTTTGGCCCAAACCTGCAGTGCGTCCAACACACATCCAAAAGAACCTATATGAAGCAGTGCCTTCAATTTGATTTCCAAGGCATAGAGGCGGGTGCATAGTTATAGGGTGCAGGTGGCCGGTATCACCCTTGTGGAGGGTGTTTGGTGGCCTTATCCAGAGTCAGAACAGAATTTCCATCAAACCTGCAAACTTGTCCTCTTTTCAGAATCTGAAGAATGCATTGCAAGAATAGAGAGCCAATACAGTATGGTGGTTTGGACTAGGATGATAAGAGATGAGGATTCAAACCTGCATTTAGCCATGGAAACTCTGTGGGTGACCATGGGCAAATCATGATCTCTCAGCCTCAGAGGAAGGCAATGCAAACCTCCTCTGAACAAATCTTGCCAAGAATAGGATAGCTTTGCCTTTGGCCACCATGAGTAGGGAAAGACTTGAAGGCACACCACAACAACATTTTAGGAACATCGCTGTCCCATGAGCTCGGGTATTTCTCTTACGCCATGGAGCAAATAATACTTGGGAGGCTAAGC
>NW_024808675.1:0-3303 GCF_019175285.1 Sceloporus undulatus | reverse complement strand
TTATTATTATTATTATTATTATTATTATTATTATTATTATTACTTCAGTATTTATGTTCCAAGTGCTAAGAAGAAATAGATGTGTTGCTGTAAATACATTAGTAATGTTTCAGTGGAAGAGAGTGATAAAGATTAGAAAAAGAATAAGAAAAAAACTTGTCATCCTCCTTAAATAAATTATTTGCCTAAAGAGATGAAATGATTATTTGGGCCTGTTACAGACTGCCAAAATAAAGCTGCTCCTAAGAATCCAGAAGCTGCACCAAAAGCTGCACTCTGGTGCTTATGAATGGATTGTGGCTTTGGTGCGACCTCTGGACTCTTAGGACCCATGCATCATTTAAATAGCATACCTCCAAAGAGACCCGAAGCAGCTTTATTTTGGCACTCTGTAACAGGCCATAGATACAGAAAAGACCTATGCATGCATATTTTTGCACAGTTGAACTCCAGTAGGCTTTTATGAAACTCAAGATTCTTTATAATCCCTGGGAGATTCTTGTTTACAGTGAAGACACCACAGGAGTAGAAGGGAGAACAAGTTTTTCTTCTTTCTACTCCCAGGAGGAGAGGGGGTTAGTTTCCAAAATGTAAAACAATTTTGAGCTCTTAAGGAGAAGAAGATTAGTCCCTAAACTTACCACATGTCAGATGACACTTGTAGTACTTTGTTTATTTTTGTCCAATTAAAATACCAATTAATCTATGCAATTTTGCTAGTCTCCTAAAAAACTTTAATCATACCTAATATCCTGCTGTGAGGCAAACTGACATTTAATAAATAAAATACTATCCACTATTTACTGTCATGTGGCATTAATTCTGACCACATACCTGTCTCCAGTGCAGCTTGTTGAGAAAGGAATAAGCTTTTGTCTGTTGTCAGGCAACTTCCCATTTAGAGCTGATCCGTTTGTCATATCACTTGCAAGTCTGTCATCTGGCAATCCTATGAACTCGAGGTGACAGGGTCAAGCCAAGATCACTGTGCTTGTTCATCAAAAACATGGATAGCTTAAAATGCTGGAGGACACAGAATGGGGCAGCAACAGGGATCAATTGGTTGACAATACAAGAAGGAGATGGCTAGTTTGATATGAGTGAAGAATAAGAAAGTATCTTCAATGGAAAAACCATTTCTTTTTTCAGTCTCCTTCATTGGCAGTTCCTGTTTTATCTATGAGTAAACTCAATGCTATAACAAAAAGTAAAGATTTGAAAAATATTTTGCAGAATGCCATAAACTATATTTGAGAAATTCTGACATTTCTCATTTAGGTCAAAAACATAGTGCAGGAATAATACTGTTTGAGACATGTCTCAATGCTAGGGAATTCTAGGAATTGTGGTTTTGTGAGACATTTAGTCTTCTCTAACAGAGAGCTGTGGCACCACAATAAACTACAATTCCCAGGATTCCTAGCACTGAGCCAGGGCAGTTAAAGTGGTTTCAAACTGGATTATTTCTGCAGCGTGCTTTGGACCATATCCTACCTTCTCTTTCATGATGTTGGTATTTGTTCTATATCCACCCTGAAAACATCAGTAAAACTCTAAAAACAAGAACACTTGTGCTGAAGCCTTCTCTCCTCACCAGGCTCCCCGTGTCCAAGGTGAATTCTGCTGGTCTCAGTGTGGGTGAGGGGAAGGGAGGGGCAAGGTCTTATATCCCCTTCTGCTCAGCTATGCACAGGTGACTCTTGAACAAGAACACTTATTTTGTAACAGGGCAACAGGGCAATAGCTCAGACAAATAATCTTAGAATATAACCTTAGATCCACTTTCAAAGGTGTGATTCCTCTCCCACTCAAACCACAAAGCCAGACAAAAAAGCTGAATGAAATAAGGCCACACATTTATTAACCCCAAGGACCTGCAACTCAGCAAGAAATGGGAGGTGCAGACATGCATTTGTGTGTGGGAATCTAGTGCAGCCAGATCTCACATCCAAAGACTCCTGTGCTTGAAACTCAGGACCTAGAGCCTGCAGTTCATCCTAGTCTGATTCTATGAGTGGACTGGAAGATAGCAAGGGATACCCTCAGGTATATTATATTATACTATATTAACTGAGGAAGTCATTTTGGGGCAAGAATGTATTATCCACCTCCTCTCAAGCTGGTTGGCAATGGTGGGGAAATGAATGAATTCATTCATCTTGCGCTACCAGTAAAAGTCTACAAGGATAACTAGTTGCTGCTAAGTGACCACATCCTGCCATTTATGACATAAAAGCAACACAGAACCAATTAGCCAAGTAGAAAACTATAACCATCAGGCTCAAGAGTTATATATAGTATGAAGTAGGCATTAAAAAATGTGTCACTAGCCAATCATGGCATGATTAAAAAAAATCCTACTTAACTCCCAAAAGGCAACTGGAAATTTTCATGATATATAGAAAGAAGTAAGTACGTGGGTGGGTGGGTGGGCAGAAGAAATGATGGAGAGACTGAGTCAGGGCAGTGCTACCTGAAGTAGCCTTGTACAACCCTAAGATGAAAGCTCACTCTGGCATGCCATTTGGCCAATAGCTTAGGGAAAGCTGAGGGAGTGTTCAGATATTGATATTCAGATATTGTTTTGTGGGAAAATAACAAAACAGTTTCTTTAATAACAAGAGAACACTTGGAAATGGAGAATATCAGAATAGATTGGTATTGTTATTTTCAAATTGTGGAAAGATTTAGATTAGACTATAATAATATGGGAATCACTAAGGAATTAAATGAACTAGATAAGACTATAGAAAGCAAAGAGAAAGGACACCTTTCAAGATACTATAAAATCTTGAAAGGAAGAGATCTAGAGGATGAAACAGTTAAGCACTGTATAGTAAAATGGTTGCAAGATCTAGGAAAAAATATAGATATGGACTTATGGGAGAAGTCATGGAAAGATACGAAAAAGTTTACCTTATGTCAAAACTACAGGGAGAATTATACTAAGAGGATGTATCAATGGCATATGACCCCTGCTAAATTGAATAAAATATACAAAACAGTGAGCGAAAGAGTTTGGAAATGTGATAAATATGAGGGAAATTATCTGCACTTATGGTGGAAATGTATCAAAGCTATGGAATATTGGAGAAATATATTAATATTGATGAGGAATATATTACAAATAGATATTCCATTGGATCCCCATTTGTTTCTATTAAATATTATTTGTATTTTGGAGGATAAAAAGCCGAAGGAAGCCTCTCGTTTAATTTTATATATGATTACTACAGCTAGAATTCTCTATGCCCAACATTGTCCCTCTTGTAACTGTCATCTTGGCCTCAGAGGGAGCGATCA
>NW_024808674.1:0-3303 GCF_019175285.1 Sceloporus undulatus | reverse complement strand
TTTCCTTGTGTTTTCTTTATTTTAACCTCCGATTTTCTATCCAATTCATCCAGTTTTGATGTACTATCATTTATCATGTCAGATTTTGGTCTATTTCAGTGGCGTCACCAAGGGAGTGTAAAGGATTAAGGACCTCATCACATGGGCCCTGGGGAATGGGCCCAGCGCGGAATGGAAGGACGTGGGAAGGAAATGGAACAGGGATATCACCTATTTTACTGCATGCCAGAATGTTACTGATGCCACCGGAAGTCCCCATTCTGTTCCCCATCCATCTTACAGGAAGCGATTTTCAAGAACTTTTGGCAGCGTTGGCAGTGTTCTGCCATGCAGTAAAATAGGTGATATCCCCATTCCGTTTCCTTCCCACCCCTTTCCTTTCCGTGCCAGGCCCGTTCCCTAGGGCCCATGTGATGAGGTCCTCAGACTGCACCAGGTGACACCAAGAAGAGGGATGACACCTGATTGGACACTCATCCCACTTCCTGGGTGCTCCAGGATGCCTGGACAGAGGAAGAGAAGCACACACATGGCCTTACAGGCTTCTTCATCTGGGGTTTTCCCTTCAGGGAAAAAGCCCAGGATGGAGCAGTCTGCAAGGGTGTGCACACACTCTTCCTGCTTCTCTGTCCAAGGCTTTTTTTCTGGAAAGGAAGTTGAGGATGGAGAAGCTGGGAAGGGCACACTCTTCTCCTCTTCTAGCTGCAGGCTTTCTCTCTGGAGAAAGTGCCCCCCTTCCCTGTCCCATGCCATCTACTTTGAGTACAGCAACACAGGGCAGCTAGGTGGGGGAGGGAGCCTTTTTGAAACCCTACCCCCTGGAAACCTCTCCTTCCCGCATTGAGACTATCCTGTTTGTCTCTGGCTAGTGGACTTCCAATAACCAACTGGCTGTCCAGTGTGTGGACAGAATGTTGGAAGGCAAGCAGTTGATTTGATCTAGCATAGCTCTGTTGTGAAATGTGAGGAAACAGTAGCGAATCTCTCAAGCAGGGTAAATAATTGTGCAAGAAGAAGCTGAACAAGAATTGGGCCCATGCCCACACTCACACAGGATCTAGAAGAGAGAAAAAAAGCTCAGTTTTCTTTGTAAAGCATATTAAAATAGTTTTACTTACTAAAACTTATCTACCTGCCACCATCAGGCTGGTTGAGACATGAGAAAGGACTTTCCCAATTGCTGCCCCTTGGTTCTGGAACTCACTGGGAATGCCAGAATGGCTCCCTTCCTGCTGTCCTTCTGTTGCCACATAAAGACTTTGTTAATTCTGGCAAGATTTTAAAAGGGGATGTATGGAAAGAATGGGCTGAGGTTGCTACATTGTTTTAGACTGAATTGTTTTAACACCTTTTAAAGTTTTAATTGTTTTTTATCTTAAGTGTAGTTATACATCATTTGAAAACCATCAAAAGTTTAATCCTTTTTCTTACTGTTTTTAGCTTTTACATGGTAAGCTGCCTTGAATCCTAATTTTGAGAGGAAGGTGGGGTCTTACTACTACTTCTACTACTACTATCACTAATAATAATAATGGTGTACCAGACTAGAGAGTGAGGCATGAAGCGGGGGGGGGGGGAATGGTAAAACAAGCAAACAAACAAGAAGTTACCATAAACATATATTGTACCTGAATTTCTATGAATAACATGCATACTAATAATTAGTGTGTATAGACATGTGTAGGTTGCTAACACTAATGGGTTCTTAGGATCAGCAGCATCACAGTTCTGAATACTGCTTCTGATCATTGTGAACTTGACAAATCTTTTGTCTGATCTAGCAGGGTTCTTTTCATTATTTTCTGGAAGTTATTTTAACTTGACCGTTTATGTTTATAACCCTCATTCACAATGTGTCATTCTTACTTGCTAAAGAGCAAACAATATTTTTGTAAACCAAGAAGGCTGCTAATGTAATGTGTGTTATTATCCAAGTACAGACATTGTGCAAAACAGAACTGTCAAGCGAGGTGCATTTTGTTTGGCTTTGCAGACACATGATTGATATCAGAGGCCTTATCTACATTATGAGCTTACTATAGGGCAATGGTGAGCTGAATTTGATTTAATCAGCAGCTGATATGAAAGTTCTGTATTACACAAAAGGTAGGAACTGAACTAAAAGCTATTACAAGTTGCTTTTGTTCAGATGAAGTTGTGGAAAGAAAAAGAGAAGTTATATAAATTTATACACAGGGAGCAGCTTAGAGAGTCTTGCCACTTGCTGCTGATGGATTCCATATTCCTGGGACAGCCTTTCCCAATTTGAGAAACCTTTCCCAATCTACTGCCCTGCAGATATGTATCTATAGTCCAAAACACACTGCAGAAATAACCCAGTTTGAGGCCGTTTTAACTGCCCTGGCTCAGTGCTAGGGGATTTTGGGAATTGTAATTTATTGTGGTACCAGAGCTCTCTGACAGAGAAGGCTAAATGTCTCACAAAACGACAGTTCCCAGAATTCTCTAGCACTGACCCAGGATAGTTAAATCAGCCTCAAACTAGATTATTTCTGCAGTGTGCTTTGGATCTATGTGTATGTAAATAATAATAAATAAATAAAACTTTTATTTACATCCCGCTTTTCTGTGACAGGACAATCAAAGCGGTTTACACGTTAAAATCCACATTTACAAATTTACATCCCAAATTCCCCCACTTAAAACAGGATTAAACAAGTTACAATTAAAACATCTGTTAAAAACACAATAAAAAATACAGCGAGGACAGAGCGGTGGGCTGATACATGATGTGGGGGGCAGTCATTCTGTGGCCGGGCATTTTTATTCAGGAAAGGCCTGCCAGAAGAGATCCGTCTTGACAGCTTTTTTAAAGCTGTCTAAGCTGGCAATTTGACGGATCTCGTCTGGCAGACTGTTCCATAGTTTGGGAGCAATTGCAGAGAAGGCCCTCTGGGAGGTAGCAGTTAGTCTGGTTTTTAAAGGCTGCAGTAGATTCCTCCCAGAGGACCTGAGGGTGCGGGGTGGATTATATGGAAGCAGGCGATCCCTCTAAAAGGTTGGACCCAAGCCATGTAGGGCTTTAAAGGTTATAAACAACACCTTGTACTGTGCCCGGAAACTAATAGGCAGCCAGTGAAGAGATTTTAAGATGGGTGTTATTCGGTCACTCCTAGTTTTTCCGGCGACCAGCCTGGTTGCCATATTTTGCACTAGTTGAAGTTTCCGGACTAGGCACAAGGGTAGCCCCATGTAGAGCGCATTACAGAAATCAAGTCGTGAAGTTACCAGTGAATGTACAACAGTTTCTAGGTCCTTTACTTCCAGGAAAGGGTGCAGCTA
>NW_024808673.1:0-3303 GCF_019175285.1 Sceloporus undulatus | reverse complement strand
TTCAGAACTTATATGCATCAATGAGTCCATTGTGTTGAAATAACAAAGAACTTTATTAAGAACACAATGGCGGGATACAGACCACCCAAAAAGCGTGCTCTCCCGCACCCCAGTTTCCTTCGCAAGGGAGCCAAAGTGAATAAACCACGCGGAAATGCGCAAAGGCCCATTTAAATCAGGCCAGAGTCAGAAATTCAGCATTTAAGTCAGGACTGCCCACCCCAAGCCAAACAACACATTAAAACCCCAAAACCTAAAACTCCACCCTCTTCCAAACCTAGCCCCCACCTCCAATTCCCACAGTCAATGGCCCACAGGTAACAAGGCTACCTTTGTCATTCCCACAAACTAGTCCCCTTTCTGTTAATACCTTTTCCCCAACTTTCTTCATCCAACATCCCACAGATCCCAAAGGGTATCAATCAAATAACTATTCTAGCCAGCTGCAACAAATCCCACCCTCTATCTATCTAACCCACTCCACAACCCATAATCCCCAGTCAAATTTATAAACTAAAGCAATGATCTACACTAATAGCAGTGAAAAGCTAAAATTAAGAAAATATAACTTTAAAACACTAAGACATATGGACAGACAAACCTAACAGACAAATCACAAGGGCATTTTCTTATCACCACAGGAATAAAAATATATTCTTTGTATTCCTTCTCCACAAAAATAATGTTAGTTCATTTCTGGGATTTTTGTGGCTTCTTTCCTGTGTGGCCTTTCTGATGTTCCACTAGGTTTGACTTCCAAGAAAAACATTTCCCACAATGCTGGCATTTGTATGGCTTCTCTCCTGTGTGGACTCTTCGATGCATCACTAGGACTGACTTGTAGGCAAAACATTTCTCACAATGCTGGCATTTGTATGGCTTCTCTCCTGTGTGGACTCTCTGATGTCTCACTAGGTATGACTTCGAAGAAAAACCTTTCCCACAATGCTGGCATTTGTATGGCTTTGCTCCTGTGTGGATTCTCTGATGTAACACTAGGTTTGACCTCTGAGAAAAACATTTCCCACAATGCTGGCATTTGTATGGCTTCTCTCCTGTGTGGACTCTCAGATGCTTGACAAGGACTGACTTGTAAGCAAAATGTTTCCCACAGTGCTGGCATTTATGCAACTTCTCTCCTGTGTGGACTCTCTGATGCATCTCTACGACTGACTTCCAAGAAAAACATTTCACACAATGTTGGCATTTGTATGGCTTCTCTCCTGTATGGACTCTCAGATGTGTCACTAGGTCTGACTTCCAAGAAAAACCTTTCCCACAATGCTGGCATTTGTATGGCTTCTCTCCTGTATGGACTCTCTGATGTATCACTAGGTTTGACTTCAAAGAAAAACAGTTCCCACAATGCTGGCATTTGAATGGCTTCTCTCCTGTGTGGATTCTCAGATGCTTGACAAGGACTGACTTGTAAGCAAAATGTTTCCCACAGTGCTGGCATTTATGCAACTTCTTTCTTGTGTGGACTCTCTCATGACTGACATGTTCTTCTGTAAACAAGGACAATGACAGACAAGATTGAATCTCAGCATTAAGAGAGGATGGTGTTATCCCAAGCTTTAGCCCCACCTTCAGCCCTTCCTATTTCAGATTAAATTAATTTAGGCGTGTTACACACGCACCGAAAGTACGTCCTCCACTCATACTAGGGTTAGGAAGGGGCATACTAGGGTTAGAAAGGGGCATCTATTCTAGACACCCCTGAATTCTAGTACGTGCAGAGCATGTACAAAATGGCGACACTTCTGGGGTGCAGAAAGAAGCGCCATTTTTGAGCTTCTTTTTTGCTGCATGCGGGAACCGCGCAGTTTGGCTGCTGCAGTTCCCGGACGCAGCAACCGGTGGTGCCGGCAAACCGCCGCTTTCCAGCGGTCTGTAACGCACCATAGTTGGTGTGAGTGACCCGAGCATAACCCTGTTCTGGATGCCCCAGATCCATATAATGATTGTATCCTTACTCCTAGGAGCTAGCAAAGAAGAGATTGTAGGTGAACTGCCATAAGGAAATCAGTGAAAGCAGATAATCAGACAGTTGAAAAATATTCCAGTAAATATATGTTAAAATACTTTGATTGAAAAGTGGCATCATTTCCTGTGAGACTGCCATAGAGTGTTGAGTCAGAGCACATGGCATGATGCAAGCTAACTGCAGAGGATGCTTCATGCTGTGTGGCACCAGGAGATGACTCACAACCAATACAGTATACAGCTCACATGCAGATTGATGTGGGTTAGAGTTGTGAGTACAAGATATTGTGAAGTTGATGGAAGTTGGAGAGGAGAGCTGGTACATTTTTGTATTCTATTGCAACTGAAGCTAAAGAACCTCCAAGGACTTGGAGGAAATCAACTGTGTCTGTGAGTGATTTTTAAGTGTGGAAAGTGGTTAGTGCATTGACAATACCTATATCTGGAGATTTGCTTCTGTTCTGGCTGTGTTATTATTGAGCTCTGGGAGTGTCGCCTTCAGACTGTGCTATATATTGGCTTTGAATGGGACCAGAATTCAGAGACAAGAAGGACCTGAGAGCCGGTGTGATAATCCTTTTTGGCTGAAGTATTTCCACCAAGCACCCATTTCATTTAATTCAGTTTCAGACAATTCTTTCCCCACACAAAAAACTTTCTAAGGCAATTTAAACCTTTTTGAATGCTCCGTTTCTGCCCATAAGCAACAATTTCAGTATAAATATACTGTTGTTCAGCATCAGTCCAGTTGCAGACCCTGTGTTGATTTACATTGCTAAACACCTCTCTACAGTCGCCAGCCCCACTTGCCATTGAAGTTACTGTCTTCTTTCTGAGAAGAGAGAAATAAAGCGAGAAGAGAGAAATAAAGAAAGGGATAAGAGGGAAAAAGAAAGTGCTAATAGGCAAGGAGAGGAAAGGACACAAAGGAAGGCTCAAGGAGAAAAAGGGGCTGAATACAGACCATCAAGAAAACAAGAAAGCAGAAGAGGGCACCACAGGGGGGAGGCTAATTGGAATATAAGACCCGGGCTGAAAAGCAAAGGAAAAATGGGATTTAAGTTAATTTCATGGAATGTAAAGAGAATAAGTCAGGAAAGGAAAAGAAGGCACGTAATGCATTACTTGGAGAAAAATAATGTTGATTTACTATGTTTACAGGAAACTAACATGAAAGATGGGGACATAAAATATTTACGTAATAGGAAACTGGGAACTTTATTTTGTGCAACAGTAAATAAAAGGAAAAGGGGCGTTGCTATTTTTGTACATAAAAGATATGAAGCAAAACTTGTGAAAAAAGATAAAGATGGTAGA
>NW_024808672.1:0-3303 GCF_019175285.1 Sceloporus undulatus | reverse complement strand
TGTGAGACTTCAGTTCCCATAAGGAGGATAATTTCTTTATCTACAAATACTTGATAACTACACACTGCACAAGGCTTTTCTTAGCCTGGTATAACTCTTATTCAAGTGGCAGAGTACATGTGGTCCTCCAGATGTTAGTAGACTACAACTCCCAAGAGGAGTATAACTCCAACGATTTCTCACTACAACTCAAAAGATTTGGCAGGCTACACTGGGGAAACCTGCCAAATTCATCTTGAAGTCTCACATATGGCTGATTTTGGGGGAGGTACCTCATCTTTTGGCCCTTAACCTGCCTTTGCTCCAAACTGAGCAAAGTCAGGTAAAAGCCTAGTGTTTCTTATAAACCCTGGAGTGACTTTGGCCTCTTTTCATTGTGGACAGCTAGATTGGGTCTGATTCAGCCCAATCCATTGTCCACACACCAAGAGCTGTGGCATTCCCCTTTCCCATGGTGAGCAGTACAGGGAAAGGGATATCCAGTTTTTGGAACAACCTCCACTGGTTCCCTGTGGACAGGAGCTCCATGCAAAGGCTGCCCAGTATGCTGTCACTTCTGCTGAGATCAGAACAGGGTGCATGTGTGATCAACAAGGAGGGCATAGAGTGACCCACCTGTTTGTTTATCTCATGGTGGGAGCCCCATTCTAATCTCAGCAGAAGCAATGACATACCAGGCAGGTTCTTGCAAAGAGCTGCTTGGCTAGCAAGGCTGCAGGGGCAGCAGTGGCAGCACTGAGGGGGGGAATGGGTCAGTGGGGCCAATGCAGTCTCAGCCCAGCCAGTACATGGATATAACAATGCAGTGTCACACTAGCTTCAGCTGGTGGTCACCATTAGCATCAGGCTGGGGCCAGTCAAGGGCATAAAGCTCCAGACTGGACCCAGAAGCAGCCAGTGTAGATGTATCTTTTTATGTTAGGTCAGATTAGTCATATGACAAAATGCAACACAATTAAAATAAAAACCCACCAGATATTGTCATGATTCCTTTGTTTGGCCAGCCAAAATAAGTGAATGCCTTAATGCTAGTAAACAGCCCACTGATTTCCTCATTCAGGCAAAGACTGGAAGAAAAATAAAACAAAACCCTGAAGATCATGTTAGGGGGAGGGGGAAGTAAAGGTGTTAGGTTCACAGATCTGTATCTTGGTTAGGATGATTAAGGTGTTGTTAAGGTGCTTTGATGGGAAAGTTGAAGAACATTATACAGAAAGTCAAGTGAACTATAAGGAACCTTGAAATAAAAGTCTCTATGGTGGTTTCCTGGGTATAAGGCAGCCATCTTGAAACTCAGCACTATCTGTTGCCTGCACTATTCATATCAGTATACTTCAGGCTGTACAAATGGCTGTTCTCCATTTATTGGAAAATTGCTTCATGGTTCTGCAGCTGGAAAAATTAATATCCCCATCCAGTTACTAAATATAACCTACCCTCACAATGTGGCAGGTCTTGGTCCCATTCCGGAAATGATTCCATGCCAACTAGCACCCAGAATTCTGGCCCACAGGCTGGATGAGAAGGAAGTTGGCGACATTTCTAATTTAACTCTCTTGCCATGTGGAAAGCTTTACATGCTCCAGAGAATGTTAAGCTAAGAATGGAAGCCTCCCCTCCCCTTCCTGTATGAGAGCTCCTTGCACTCAAGGATCTCCAGGATCAGAGCATTAGGAATTAGTAATGGCAAGTTATTTACTTTCAAAGGAAGACAAGGGATTACAAAAAAGGAAGCCGATTGTACATAATACTGAAGTGGACATTTCAAGGAAATCTCTAGATACATGTAGCATTGTTCTGCTGTGGGTTAAATAAATGTTATGCAAATAGTCAGTGAACAGCATGAAGCATAACTAACATTTGGCAATTAGTGTTCAGGAAAGTCTCTATAAATATTTGAAGATAATAAACAGCAAGAAGGTAGCTTATTGCTGGTAATGGGCTTTGATGATGAGAAGTGCTAAATGCACTTTAATAGCAGGAAGCAAGGAAGAATTATTCTTAGGAGGGAAAGAAATTTCATTGGGGAAAACAAACACTTGTGGGGTGGAGCACAAGCTCCACAAAAGAGATAACTTATCATAGAACTTAAGGCCTTGAAAATTCAAAAATTAAAATGTGCTTCTCACTGTTAGTGAGATACAAGCAAAAATCTCAAACGCATTGTCCAAGGACAGTATCTTTACATCCTGAGGGATGCCATTTCAAATTCTGCTTGCCTGATTTATCTATGCAATCATCTTGGAGAATTATGTTAGCATAACTATTTTGTTGTTGTGTAAATGGGGATGTCTGTGTGGTTGTGTGCCTTCGTGTCAGTTCTGACTTATGGTAACCCTAGGATGAACCTATCTCAATAGTTTCTTGGCAAGGTTTATTCAGAGATGGATTTGCCTTTGCCTTCCTCTGAGGATGAGAGACTGTGACTTGCCAAGCTCAACCAACTGAGGGTTACACTAGTGGAGTGACAATTGGTGTTGTCATGGAAAAAAGTATCTTGTACCTTCTTGCTCAGTCCACCCCCCACTCCAGCATTGCAACAATTGGAAAGTGACACCAAGACTCAGTACCATTCCTCACCCAAACAGCCTCTGAGTAATGGATTCCTTGAGATTAAGCGGAATAATAATAATAATAATAATAATAATAATAATAATAAGGGGGTAGGATGAGCCAGGAGATCTCTTTTGGCTGTTGGCTGGCTGGCAGCTATCACCTTTTGGAACTCCTGAATATATGTGTTCTCTCAGTGCCAATAGAATCTTGACTACTGTCTCAATTTCATTACATTTTTCCAAATCCCATTTACCTTTTCTTTCCATCTTTAATATTGGATGGTGGGACTTTGCAGGGAGCTTTTGTTTAGAAAGTATTCAGCATTTTAACATAATTTTCCGAATGTGCAGCTTTATTTACACTCATTGCCTAATTTATGCTTATATTCATTTGACTAAAGTATGCATTTTTACTGTGTATATTTTAAAATGCATAAGTTAATTTGAGTGCACTTTATTTATCTGACATGCCCCTGAAGTCTTGAAAATTCTCAAAGCATTTCATCCTGCAATGAGTCTTGAAAGGTGCAAAACAGCTACTGTCAAATCGAATGGAATTCAATTCCATCTCTAGTGACATCTGTCTGTCATCTAGAGTGATGAGAAAAACAAACAAGGTAATACATGCAGTTCCTTTAAACACCCACATAACCATCCTATAAGTGCATGATGAAGTAAGTTCTGGATGTTTTGTGAGAGCTCCAGGATCCTTTGTGGGATTTTGGTGACTTCAGGACCAGCAGATACT
>NW_024808671.1:0-3303 GCF_019175285.1 Sceloporus undulatus | reverse complement strand
GAGTTGAACAGGGGAGGACAGCCTTGTTTGCTCAGGTGGGGAGTCCCTGTACCACTTGCCTCACCAGTATCAGTGAACTGTATTGCATAAAATATATATTGTTAAGATAGTCTTGCTCATTTTTATTATCTGTTGCCAAAGATGTCATTGTGTCTAACAGTCCATTGCAGGTGGAACTGAAAACGTAATTCAGGCAGGCTACGGAAATTTTGGGAAAAGCAGAGCAGTTGTTTTTAGCCACATCATCAGCTCTTCTAGTTCCTTCACTGTGGTGCATGAACAAAGCACAGTAATAGTGATAAGTGGAGAACACAGCACAGGGCTTTGATGCCTTTGAAATGGTCGTTGCTGCTGTTTGATCTCTTACCTAACAGAATTTTGGCTTGCATAGGCTTAGTATGAAATATGCAATCACTTGTAAAGAGGCATCAAGACCATGGCAAGGCTCAAGCTTTTAAAAAGTACCATATCTGTCTTTATATTGCCCCTAGTGCCTTGTATGTTGTTCTTCTGTGCTGTATCTGAACACTTGCACCTTGAACAAGTAAATAATATAAAAATTAGTATGTTGTGGGATTGAAGTAGCCTTGCAATTATATTGTTTTAAATCAAGGTAAGCCATTTACATATCTTCTTACATTGCCATCATTTGGTACCTCTCTATTTTGTATATTTTAGAGGATATAAGTATGATTAGAGTTTTATTGTATTATTTTATAAAACCAATTGTCTGTTGAGGAATGTAACTGTAAAGTGACAACATGTGACATATGTATTAGAAAGCTCTGCATGTGCCAATAAGGAGTAACCCTCTCCCATGGAGAATGTTTTTTTCAGTTCTATGCTACATATACAAATTGGGATCTCTGGCCTAAAAATATCCATTAATTCACTGGGCCTATTCTAGGTGAGACTTATAATTGGGTTTAGACTTTTATCTGCTGAGGAATCCATATTACCTTTACACTTTAAAAAGCATTTATAATAACTTGGTTTAGTTAGTTCCAAAACGCTTCAGTTACGTTAATACTGCTGTACTGTAACTGGCCCAGAATGATCATAGCTTCCTCTTTTTCACAAAGATGAATTAGATTATTGTTTGTTATTCAGGATCCACTGTGCCTTTGGCAATCACTTTTTGTTGCCTGTTTACTTTATCGACTGCTGAGGAATTAGTGTTCAAATTTTATCTGCCTTCAGTGTTTCTTTGTCTCAAAACTACATTGATCAGTAGCTCAAGGTTGATTATGGGAACAACTTCTTGTACTTTATTTCAGAAACATAGCTGTGTTAGTCTGGAATATCAGTATGCAAATGGAACTCCTCTCTGCATATTTGTACTTTATTTTTTTAGATTATTGTCAATAACCCAGATATGTATATAGTATTTCTGTTTTTCGTCATATGATGCAAGTAAAATGGGTTGGGCTCAGCTGTCTGAAAGGTATTGTGAAATTTGTAATGGGACAGATTATAAAGATGAGTTCCAAATGGCAAAAAAAAACAAAATTATGCTAAATAGTACAGTTGGTCCTCTGTTTTTGCAGGGATCCGTTCCGAAACCCCTGCAAAAATGGAGGCTTGCGCATATTTAAGCCTAATAGGCTTGAATGGTGTGCGCCCCTGGGCACGTGCACCATTGGAAATAGCAGAGGTTGCCCCTTCGCAGGTATTTGAGTGCACGGATCCCAGATCTGCGAGTTAGGAAGGGCAACTTTACGAGATATAAAGACTAGTATGCATGTTTTTTCTCTGTCACTGGAATCATTTACCTTCAAACTTCATACAGTTCAGTTTAAATAGCTGTCTGTTATGTTGGTAATTTTTGAATGTGTCCAATAAATGGCTTATTGACTTATTCAGTGAAAAAATAGCTATTTATTGCTACCTTAGAAAATGTTGTTTCGATTAGGAATATTCCACACTGAAATGTTTCTTCCTTAACTGCCTACTGGGAATTTTCAGCTCATGTTAACATAAATTTCACAGATATTTAGATAGCTGTCTTAATTATTTAGATCATGATTTCTCAGTTAATACCAAATCAAAACTGGGTCCCTGGAGTGTGCATAATGTGTGTTGTGATGTCTGATGTTTTGTAATCATTATCTTACTGGATTATGGGCAGCCTTTTTCAAAATTTGCTTGCAATCAAAATGTTTGAGAATTTGAATATAGCTATTATTCATTTTGTTTTTAAATCCAACAAGATTTATAAATGCTATTTGTAAATAAAGTCTGAAATTAACCATCTTCACATTTGTTGTATCATACATTTATTTTCAGACTAGTAGAGGGAGAGAAAGCATCTATAGGTTTCTCTATAGACATCTCTTTATACATCTGTACATGTATTGGGTATCTAATCTTTTCTGTGCCTTTTGTTATCTCATAGGCTATTCTGTAACTGTGCTGTAGCTACAAAGTCTAGCTGCAGCACAGTTATAGGAAGGTCTACCTATAAATTCCTGCAGAGTTTATAATTTACTATCAAACCTACAACAGTGTTCCTCTTTTGAGCATTTCAAAATAAACAATATTCCAGAAGTAAAACCCCTTACATTAATGAATATTTACTTAAATAACATTAAATACTGTTTTTCTTCCTTTTTCCTTTTGGTGCTTCTGCATGAGTTTTCTGACAACACAGTTATGCCACCTTGTGGTAGAACTTGATAATTGGTATTTTGTAGTAAAAGAAAATTGGTTTTTTCTGCTTGATTTTTAAAAGTTAAAATACAGCCTTGAGAAAAGTATTTTATATATAGCCTTTGGTATCCAGTGTATACTATTCCTTGTATAATACTATTCCTTGTTCTTTGCCAATAAAGTTGACTTTTGATATGACATTATCTTAGTGCCATATAACACAAAGTATTAAATGTAGCACATATCTCTTATTAGTCATGTTGTCTTTTGTCACCTTGGAGATATATTTCTGACTTTCATGACATTTTTGAGAGATTAATTTAGCTTCTAATTTTTCTTCCATGAACTTTTTTTTTTACTGCCCTCTACCTTTCCTAGCATTTTAGTGAGTCATGCCTTCTCATGATGTATCCAAACTATTACAGCCTTAGTTTTGTTGTCTTGGCTTCCAAGAACAGTTCAGGCTTAATCTGTTATAGGACAAGCAGCAAAAATGATAATTTGGGGAAAGGATGGAAACGTGAAGCAGTCAGTATGAATCTTAGCAGCAGCATCTCCTAATTCTCATGTTCTGTAAATAAGGAATTTTCAAGTGTTGACTTATATTTCAAACTATGAAATTAACTTCTCTTTATTTTGACTTTGTGATTAATT
>NW_024808670.1:0-3304 GCF_019175285.1 Sceloporus undulatus | reverse complement strand
ATTATTATTATTATTATTATTATTATTATTATTATTATTACTTTGCAGGGCACAAAAAAGAGCTGCTTTTTGTGGCTCCTTTTTGCATCCTGCAAAGGCCAGATTGGGGCCATGGCATGCGGTTGCCATGGCCCCAACCCAGTGGAAATGGAGGCGGCTGCCAACTGCCCCTTGGGGTGGTCTGCAGAGCCCCTAAAGCAGGAATGTGCAACTGTCCATTTCCAAGGCAAGCTATGTTTTGCCTTGTAATGCGTATTGGCAGTTGTGAAATTGATAATTTCATTAAGAATCTGGACTCCAATGAAACTTTTAATTCCCTATTGAAAAGCACTGCTCGGGCTCACCTGTTAGGAATCTTTGATCTAATCCAGCCCTTGCTTTTATTTATTTTTTATTTGTATACCGCTATTCCAAAGATCATAGCGGTGAACAGCAAGTAAGCTAATTAGCAAGTAAGCTAATTTGCCCCCAACAGTCTGGGTACTCATTTTAGCGACCTCGGAAGGATGCAAGCCTGAGTCGAGCTTGGGCCCTTTTGCTGGTCTTGAACTCGCAACCTTGTGGTTTTGAGTAAATGGCTGCAGTACAGGCATTTAACCACTGCGCCACCAGGGTTCCATCCCATGTTTCAATTTTCAGGATCAAAGTTTAAATGAAATCAAGTAGGATTGCTTTCTTCAAACAACACATGCAATGAGAGTATTGATCAAACTTTTTTTCTGAACAGAAGTCTGACAGAATAATGAAGCAACTAATTTTCCTCACTTTAAAAAACCCATCAAATATATTTTAAAATTAATCTTTCAATAGAAAATCTCTCCAGAAATGTGAACTGAGAGAAAGCACCCACAAAAGTATATATTCAAATGTCATTTTTTAAATGTGCAGATTAATTTTAATCTAAAATCACAGATTAAGGTAACAATGGGACAGATGGAATTAAGGCAAACACTTGTATTGAATGTCTTCTTAACCCTTAAATCATGAGCATTAAGAATAGGGTAGCACTGTGATCTTTCTTGTACAAAAAGCTGCAATGAGTTTCACTCACTCACCTTTTCTGTTTGCTGTCTGCCCTTTTTAATTCCAACTTGCAGGTGCCTTAGAAAGTCCCCTTTTTGTTTCTTTCTTCTTTTGTAAGAGTGGTACTAATACCACTATACTCATTTATCTGAAACTGCACAACACTTGACCAGCTCTTCTGAAACCTTAAGCATTGGAAACCTAGGCAAGTGCCTCCACCTTGAAAGATCAAATACCTTTGTGGCTCTTTGAAAACTTTGCTTTCACATAAGTTGAAAGTGAGGGCTCTGAAAATATGAAAAATAATAACTCTGGGAATCCCACAGCTTTTTGTGAAGAGTGGATTTTCAGTGTCGGTCATGCTGACTCACATTAAGCTCTACAGTATGGAGCTAGTAAGACACTTTTATAATTGCCACAGGAGTCGTGATAATAATTCCCATCACTACTCTGGGGACTGAACTAGTGTGACCTCTAGAGTGAAGATAAACTGTACAACCTGAATACAAAGCCTCTGTTCCTATTAGTGTGCTGTGCCAGCCTGCATTATATTCTGTCACTGGGTACATTACATGTACTTTTACTGATCTCTCGGGTATCCTGTGATGGAGGGGAAAATCACTTCCTTCTCACTGTTCCTGACCCTTGACCATCCTCCACAGTGGGAGGTATTAAAAATTATATCAATCAATCAATCAATCAATCAATCACTTTGTTTATATCCCACCTTTCCTCTAGTGGCTTAAAAAATAAAAATAAATGCAAGTAAAACCACATACAGCTAAAAACACACAGACAGTTGAGATTAAAATATTATCATTGAGGCAGTACAGACCACCCCTTTCAGAGCAGTCAGTAGGCACCCGTTTTTGGTCTGCAGCATTGCCGTAACAACCAAACCGCCCAGCAATGCTGCAGACCAAAAAAGGAGCCACCTAGAGCAACTCCTTTTTGGGATGTCATAAGGGCTGTGTTACAGCCTTTACGACATCTCTTCCTTTACATGTGGGGAAGGGCGGGGCGGGACTGTAATGGCACCACCTGCACGTAGTAGGACTCGGGACTGTGCAGTTGGTGCATAGTCCCGAGCCCTGCTATTGCCGCTATTGCGGTGTGTACTGAGCCAAACTATCTATAAAATTAAAACCATTATGAAACATTAAGTTAAAAGCATAGAATAAAAACAATGCAGTAGTAAAATAGATGCATGTCCCCAACTGCATGGCAAACAACACTGGCCATTTGACTGTTTAATGCCCTGTTCCTCCCTCCTTTATGTGTCCTCTTTGCTTTTCTTGCCACAACCCACGCTCAGAGCAGTGTGAGCCAAGCTGATTGCTCGGGGGTCTGTAAGCCCTTGGTGTTTTTTTGTGGGGGGGGGGGGAAGGTTAGTTTGGTTTGGTTTGGGTTTTTTGCCTTCCCTACATTCTATCTCATGGGATTTGAGAAACTGGCTATGAGTCATATCTAAAATAGGTTTTCACTTGGCAGGTTGTAGGAGGAGAATTCATTGTACACCTTTACACTCTCTTGGTGTAGGATTGGGCTCTGGAACTGCCTCTATGGGTCATGCAAGCTGGAGAGGTGGAGAAGGAGTCTTCCTTGTGGCATACTCTCTCTTATAAAGTCTTGAGACATTGGGGGGGAGCCCCCTGAGTTTGCCTTCTAGTAATCAACTAGCTGGCAGCAACGAATGGCTTTTCAATTGTTCCCATGTTTCACCTAGGGGAAGGCTGGAAAGGCTGGTCACAGGTTGACGGCTGGGCCTCAACTGGACTCACATCACGTTGCTCACCATGCTTTGCTTATCTCTAGTCCAAATTCAGTTAAATAAGATATACGCCCTTATTCAACCCATTTAATTGCATACGGTCTCAATATTAAATACAACATTTAGTCCCCAAATTCCTACTACAGAAGAAAGGTCTTCACCCAGTGAGGAAATGATAGCAAGGAAGGACCAACCTAGCCTTCCTCAGGAGGGTTTTCCAAAGTCTTGGAGCAACCATGGAAAAGGCCTTCTTCTGCATTCAGTTCAGCAAGCCCGCAGTCTTGGTTTTATCTTTGACTCTTCTCTGTCGTGTATTCCTCAGATCCAGACCACAGCCAAGGCTTGTAGATTCTTTTTATACAATATTGCCAAAATCCGACCATATCTCTCTGCCTCTACTGCCAAGATCCTGGTCCATGCCCTAGTGGTCTCATGACTTGATTACTGTAACGTCCTCCTGGCTGGGCTTCCTCTTTCTCACCTCCGTCCTTTAATTTCTGTCCAGCATTC
>NW_024808669.1:0-3304 GCF_019175285.1 Sceloporus undulatus | reverse complement strand
AATGCCAGCACTACAGCCATGGCATGTCATGATTCTCCTCCTCTCTCCCCTCTTCCCACTCACTATTTCAAAGGAGACAAACTCTGTGTCTGTCAAGTTTTCTATTTTTATCTTTATCTTTGCTGTGTTTGTGTACTTATGGCAAAATGATAAAATATGATAAAATAAACATAATTTTAAAATAGTTTTTAAAACCATTTTTGCTGTAATTATTCAAATACAGCAAAATTAAAAATAAACAAATTAATAGGCACAGAGTTATCCTGCTTTGGAATAATAAGTGGGAGGGGGACGAGAATCAGGCCCCCCTTGTGGCACCTGATTACACTTCTGGGTGTAATGCCAGAAGTGAAGTGAACAGGCTTATCACACCTGGGGGCAGGAGGTTCCAAGCAGTGCAGTTGTGCAAAAGAAGAGACAATACTGAAAAACAAACATTTCCAAAGTCGTGTATTTTAAAATGTTGTTTATTTCCTTACATTATGGACTGCCATATGACATGAAGATGTAATAATGTCCCTCCACTGAAAATTGTTGGCATGGATTTTGAGTTGCTTGTCAACAGAAAGGATTCGTTGGTGGGTAGAATATCCTTTGAGCCAAGAAAGAGAGGGTGAGCACAGTGCAGGACCATCGAGGGATATATATGTGTGGTGTATTAAAAGGCAAGCCCACAAATGTCCCTTATAGCCATCAAAAGGATCTGGCGGTCATTTTGCTATGTTTCTGGGAAACCCTGGACCATTTTAAAATATGTCTTTAAAAAATATCTTATTTAATTGACTGGAAGCATATTATGTATTAAATTTGGATGTTATTTGATGGAATATTTTATAATTCTGAATTGCTGTCATTGGTTTTATATTTTATCATGCAAATGGCCTTTGGCTTAAGCATTAATAAAGATTGATTGATTAAAAAATATCAGGAAGTGGCTCAAGTGACTTTCTGCTGTACAAACCTTCTGTTGTAAAAAAAACAACAACCCTTTTCTGGGCCTTAAAGAGCCTAGGCCCTGATGTGGCAAAATAACTCTCACACAGGGCCAGCTCTAAATATTTGGCCACACTAGGACAGAAATATTTTGGCACCCCCTGTCACCCCTCATAATTACTTTCACCCCTTGATTTCCGCTGTTTCGTTTGTTAAACATGACATAAAACTTAGGTTCCAATCTCTCATCATAGTACTGAGAATTAGTCAAAAAGCCAATTAGGTTTTTACAAGTTAAAGACTTTTTTTTATTGCTGTGACATATGAAATGAACCATCATATGGTAGCTTGCTTTTATGTTGCTTGCTGTAATGAGTTTTCACTTTAATATTGCTTAATTACGTAAAAAATTATACAAGAAAACCACCGTGCCGCCCCAAAATTTTGCTGCCCTAGGCAACTGCCTAGTTCACATATATGGATGAGCCCGCCCTGCTCTCACATATCCTAGAGCAGAGGTTCCCAAACACTTTGACTCATAGAGCCCTTATTTCTATGGTGGAGCCCCTAAGAGGCCTACCCCATGTCTTACAAGTTAATGGTATCTGGGAGTATATATAAGAATATATTCTTATTCTTTAATTTCATTCAATTTTTATTTCTTTCATTTTCCTGGAGCAGCCGTGGAGTACCTGGAAAGTGCACACAGAGCCCTAAGGGCTCCTTGGAGCACAGTTTGGGAACCTCTGCCCTAGAGGATATGGGGGGGAATTATCTTGTGTGTAAGAGGTGAGACAAGGCATAGAGGAAGAATATGCTAAAACAGAGCAATATACGCTTTTGAATTATGGAATTAAAGGAACACTGATTAGTTTCATGCAGAAATGAGATGCAGGAACTTGAGACGCATTTTAATAATTTTGCCAGGCATGAACTCTGTGTTCAGATAAATCCAATCAGAATAAATCACGCATCACTTTGCATCTATTATTGCACTAAGAACAAATATAGTCTTTCAGTAGATTCAGAATTTAATTTTCCCCCCAGGGGCAGGAAGAGTAGAAAAAAATGTAAGAAAATAAGAAGATTCTTGTTGGATCAGACCAATGGCCTGTGTCTAGCCTGGCATTCTTTCCCAAGGATGGCCAGGCAGATGCTTATGGTTAGCCCACATGAATATCATAAGAGCAATAGCACACACTTGCTCATTTAGTATTTCAGGTTATATATAACTATCGTAACATGTAGCCACTGGGTGCATCTATACTGTAGCAGTAATGCAGTTTGTGTCCACTTATGTGCTGTAGCTCCATCTTGTGGAATCCTGGGATTTGTAGTTTTACAGGGTTTTCAGCCTTCTCTGCCAAAGAGAACTACAAATCACAAACATTACAAAACTAGAAGCCCTAGGATTTTGTATGATGGATCCATGCCAGTGAAAATGGTGTCAAACTGCAATATTTCCATAGTGTGGATGCACCCATTGATATGTTCATTCTTCAAGAAAGAAAAGGAAAGAGCATAAATAGGCAACTGCAGCCTTTAGGCTTAGGAAGCTCTCTACCTAATTTCAAAAGCCTACTTTTAGTGATCAGTTCAGATCTCTGACAAAAATTATCTCTCTTTTACCTGGCAGCCTCCTCAATGGAGATTTGAGAGAGATAGAGAGGGAAAATGTGTTAAACTACACATTATATGAAATGCCTAGTATGCAGCTCTGTATATTTATTTTCCTACACCAGAATACGCAAATGTGATCTGAGTTTGGATTAAGACCAGCAGGCATGGGTGGAAACGGTTTAACCTTTTCTCCCCCTAAAGTTGATCCCTGATGCAGAGATTAAAAAGAACAGGACTCCATTGGTGTCAATGACGTTTCTTCTTTTAACTCTTGCCAGAGTGATGAAATTTTAGAGATGGACAGAGGGAAGGAATTTTAAGTCTCCTTCCCTCTACATATGCTTATTCTGAGTGTGGCTGTGTGGACTTAATTGAGTGCAAGTGAATAAAATAAAATAAAATAAAATATTTTTTTAAAATCCAGAACTGCACTTATGTTTAGCACGTAGACTGAGAGAAAGAGAGAGAGATTTGCCTTGCAACATCTGGCTATGGCCTCACTTACACATGCAGGCTCTACAAGGTTACCATTATGAAAATGTTGCCCTGCCTTGACTGAAAATGGTTTCGTATTCCTGGTGCAGAGGCTGGGGACTGATAGAAAGTGAAGTACAGAGGAAAAAAACCTCCATTGATCACTGGGAATGTCTTAACTTTTCTCACACTGTCCACACATTTTCAGGTTTCTCATTCAAGTTCTGGGTGTTTTTGTGGACACACCAAGACTGTCTAAGGTATAGATTTCCAAATA
>NW_024808668.1:0-3304 GCF_019175285.1 Sceloporus undulatus | reverse complement strand
TGCTGGGAGTTGCAGTCCAAAAGCCAAAGGTCCTCCATCAGCTGCCAATGGAGGGCAAGTTTCCAAATGTAAGCAAATACAATCACACTATGGCATGCAGATAGTACCTGTCCTTGGTACACTGAATGGATGGTAAATGCCAGTGTGCCACATCAGACCATGGAAAGCACGGGTGAAAAGCACTCAAGACTACTACAGAAAAGTTCAAAAACTTTACATAAAGAGAATGTATTACTGTTGTTATCACCATCATTATTAAGAAGTTGTCCTGCCAATTTCAGCAGGCTGAAAACTTAAAAGCAAGAAATTATAGTGTTGTGTGACTAAATATCAGATAAGCAATCCACAGTGAATGCAGAATTCTGTTAACAACAAACAGATGTGCTACTCAATGTAAATGATAAACCTTGAACTGAAGCAGTCAGTAGAAATAAAATGGGTTCAAGGTACCAATCTATTTCTAAGGTACAAACCAAAGTTAGTCATCCCTAAAACTGCCATCCGACATGGACTTATGTGGTCCTTTCAGGGGCTACACCTGCACAGCAGGAATAACCCAGTTTGAAACCATTTTAATTGCCATGGGCCAAAACTATAGAATTGTGGGAAATGTAATTTTGTAAGACATTTAGCCGTCTCTGTCAGAGAGCTCTGATGTCACAACAAACTAAAATTCCCAGAATTCCATAGTATTGAGCCATGTCAGTTAACGTGGTGTCAAACTGGATTATTTCTGCAGTGCGGGTGCAGCCAGGGTCATCTTAAGAACTAGGCGATATACAGACCAGCACTTTGTGGTGGCCTGTGGGCAGAGTCACGCTGGATGCCATGACCCCGCCCCTATGGTGCCATTTTGGTGTGCACCCATTCACACGGTGCACGCCATGATGACAACTCTATGGCACAGCACCCAAATGGTGCAGCGCAGAAGGGACGCTTGGGGCGGCCTCTTTTTGCTCCCTTCAGGGAGTGGATCGGTACCACTGCATGCAGTTGCAGCAGCAACAATCTGAGGCAAAAAGGGGTGGCTGCATGCCACCTATCTGTACAGTCCTTCTGTCCCTGAAGCAAAGGACAAGATTTCCTCTCTGCCACTGCGTAGCCATTCTCCAAGCAGAAGCCAACTAGACTGGAAGCTGAGAAATGGCAACTATTTCACCTGAAGGGACACAGTGTAGGCCATGTGCCAGACCCAACTCTCTCTTCCAACCCTCAACTGCTGCTCTCTGCCTCATAGCAATCTACTGCCCGAGGCAGCAGCCATGCTCTTAAGGCTAGCACTGAGTTTCCTTGGAATCAGGAGATCCTACTTCTCAATGAATGTTCAAAATTGCACCACCCACCAACTGAAACCAATAGGAAATGGCCGCCGTATGACTAATGTGTTCTTTTGTCTCCAACAGCATTCAAAGCTAATCCAATATATATCACCCTGGAGGTCAACCAAACTTCTACAATCCTATGGTCTCCAACATTTGATATATCTTGCTAGGCTCTTTCTGGTAAGGAGGAAGAGAACAGAAAGCCATTTCTTCCCATTGTTGTCCTCTCTACAGGAGGTTTCAGGATGTGTGTTGTTGTTTTTTGAAAACCTACCCAATTGTAAGCAATGGGAAGGAAGAGTAAATAATTCCACCCCCTACGATGGAGATGCAGCTGTGATTCCACAGCCATTACCTCCCCGCTCACTGATACTGTGGTTATGTGCCTTCAAGATGATTCTGACTTACAGAAACCCTATCATGGCAAGATTGATTCAGAACAGGCTTGCCATTGGATTCCTGTCAGGCTGAGAGAATGTAATTTACTCAAAGTCACCCAGTGGCTTTCCATGGCTCAGCCATAGATTTGAACCCTGATCCCCCTGCTCCAGAGCCCCAGTCCAACACTCAAACCACACTCCTCACCCTCATCCAATGGCACACATTTTTCAGACTTCTAGAAGAGGCAACATGTGCGCTGGTATCCTTCTCTGTGGATGGATCTCTCCCTTTCTCCAGCCTCAGAGGGGGGAATCCACCTTATCATACAGGGCCTAAGGACACCGTCCAGCGCCCATACAATTGCTCTCTTAATCATTACTCATCTTATCTGACACAGCATCAAAATCCTGGATTCTTCATGGCTGCCCTGAGTCTGTGGAACACCCTTCCAAGGAAAGCTAGTCAGATGGCCTCACTGTTGTCCTTCTGCCGCCAGTCATATACGTTTTATCATTATCATCATCATCATCCAAAGCAGGCTTTTAGCAACTCTGTCTATTGAGGAAAGGAGAGGAAATAAGCTGGTACATTTAATGTACTTTTAGTACTACTTTTACTTCAGCTTCTATCATTTTACACCCAGGGCTATTGTAATCTGCTTTACCTTGCTTTAACATTACAATCAACAGTGTTTTAACTCATGCCAGAGTTTAAATCTTGAACCACTTTGATTCCCAGGTTGGAGAGAGAAAAGTAACGTATAAAATACATAAATAAAAAGGACTGTAAAAACAGACCATAGGAAGATCTTGTAAAACAGACCAAACAAGACAGAATCTGCACGGCAGAAATAATGCAGTTTGACACTGCTTTAACTGCCTTGGCTCACTGCTGTGGAATTCTGGGACTTGTAGTTTAGTGAAATAGTTAGCCACCTCTGTCAGAGAGCTCTGGTGCCACAACAAACTACAAATCTCAGAATTCCACACCATGGAGCCATGACAGTTAAAGTGGTATCAAACATCATCATTTCTACTGGCAAGAGACAGGGAAAACTACCAGGCCTATCCTTATTCTTTTTTGAAATCCAGCATAAAAGCAATTGAAGCAAGATCTTATTCATTTTATTTATTTACTGAATTTGTATCCTGCCTTTTCCCAAAGATGGGACTGCCCCAAGATGGGGAAATTCACTCCAAATATTACTTTTGATAGCAGCATGACCTTTCGTAGACTTAAGTCCACTTCCTCAGATGCATTTGAGGAAGTAGACTTACCGTATATATTTGACAGTAAGGACTGTTCGACAATGGAACACATTGCCTCGGAGTGTGGTGGAGTCCCTCTCCTTGGAAGTCTTTAAACAGAGGCTGGATGGCCACCTGTTGGGTATGCTTTGATTGAGAGTTCCTGCATGGCAGAATGGGGCTGGAGTGGATGGCCCTTGTGGTCTCTTCCAACTCTATGATTCTCTGATAAGTCAACCTCATGTATAAGTCGAGGGAAAGTTTGGGGGCCAAAATTATGGATTTTGATATGAACCAAGGATAAGCCGAGGGTAAAATTTAGGGGCATGTAGCAAAGGATCTGAATGATGAAGC
>NW_024808667.1:0-3304 GCF_019175285.1 Sceloporus undulatus | reverse complement strand
TAGAGTTACACATTTGTAACTGATTCATATTCACCATCCTTGTTTATACAACAGGGTAGGAAATAAATAGGGATGGTAAAAGTGCCCCAGTGCTGACCTACTGGGCATCAGCCACATTTAAAGCTATCCGCTCCACAAAACCACCTGTATAACCTTATAGTGCTTATCTCCAAATAAACAGACAAAGCCTAAGAGTATATAGAGTTGGTGCTTCTTGAGATTTCCACCGCCAACAAAGATAAAACTCATTTGGACTACAACTGAATTGAATTTTTATTTTATTTTATTACCTGTCTTTTATTGCCCATTGGTTCCTGGTATGTATGTATGTGTGTGTGTGTGTGTGTGTGTGTGTGTGTGTGTGTACACACACACATACACACTCTCTCTCTCTCTCTCTCTCTCTCTCTCTCTTCCATGCCAGCATTTTCTGAAGATGCCCATAGCCACAGATGCTGGCAAAACTTCAGGAATAAACTCTTCTAGAATATGGCCACATAGCCTGAAAAACCCACAAAAAACTATGGATGCCAGCCATGAAAGCCTTTGTCTTTTCTTTCTTTCCTCCTCTGAACCTTGCTTCTCCTTTCCCTTCATAACACCAAGCCCCTTCCAACTTACTAGAAAGCCCTTATATGCTCAGTAGTGAGCAGGCAGGCTTGAAGGAACATTTGGGTATATCCACATAGCAAGATCTTAAATGATGACAACAGTAGCGGGATCCACTGTGGTCCTCCGGGAGTCCCAGTGCTCCTGTGATCATTTTGCATCTGGCTATGGGGACATAACCAGGTGTTTCTCTGAACCTTCCTGATCACTGCAAAGCAAAAAATGGCCTTGCAGAGCAGCTTTAGAAGCTTAACTATAAATAGGGGAGAGAATACATGGCTCAGTTTGGTATGGGTCCATATGTAGATATTTATATCATGCTGAGGGGATGCAGGATTGAGGCTTCCAAGTGCTTAAGAGGGTTATGAAGTTCTCTGTGTACAAACTACAGGCATTGTTCTCCCTCCCTCTTTTTCTTTCGTTTGTCTTCCAGGTAATGCCACTCCTGTTCCTCTAGAGTGCGAAGTTTGCTATGCCACCGGGAACACATGCACTGGCCCTAAGCAGAAGTGTCCTCGTAAGAAAGATACCTGTGTGGTTTCTTTATCTGAAAGTACTCTAGGTAGGTAGTAAGGTCTTAAATCAGGGCTAGAGATAGACAGATTGGTCAGTTTTGCTTTCAGTTGCTGCTTATTTCTAGATCCAGATGCAGCCTGTGTCTTTTCATGGTCATTGCAGAGGTCAGAATTCTCAACTGACCTTGGGCAATATCCAAAATCCCCCCAGGATTCCCTTTTCAGCTGCTGCAGCCCTCCCTCCATGGCTGCTGGAGAGCAAAGACATGAGATTTCTTTGGGGATCCCAAAGCTGATGTCATCATTTGACATCTAGCTATTGGAACATAGTCATTCAATGCCTATCGCTCTCCACCGGAGAGAAATAACACAGATCCATCTGTGCCAAATGTTTATGATATCCACGCAATAGCAAGATCTTGGCAGCTGTGTAAGTCTTAGTATTGTGTGCTTTGCTATTCACTGCACATTCTCTTTTCCTTTGCAGATGGAAAGAAAATCGTTATCATAGAGAAAGGCTGTGAAGACTCGACTGTCTGTGTTTCTCCTTCCATTGATTTGTATTTGGGGCAAGGACTATTCTACAGGGGAAATCTGAGTTGTTGCACTGGGGACGGCTGCCAAAATGTCTCTCCTAAATGTGGGTATACAATCTCTTGGTTTTCTTTTTTTCTTTCATGCTTTTCCTTCTTATCTCATCTTCTTCACTTCCTATGTCCAGTTTTCTTCTCTTGATTTTCTGAACTCTCACGTGGCAGAGGGCAGAGAAGGCACTACAGCACAGAGATACCATCCCTTTATCTTACTTTTAATATTAAAAACTTACTATTTGTGTCACAGAAGAGTAAGTTGTGAGTTTCACACCGCCATTAGCCCCAGCTACATTGCCAATGCTTTCTAAGAGCTCTGCTTAAAAAAGCACTAACTATCAGGGTTCCAAACTACAAATCCATTCTGGGATTTATAGTTTGGTGATAGGCTTAGACATTTCTACTAGTAACAATAATGGTGGTGGTGATGATGGTGATGATGATGACGATGAGGATGAGGATGATGATCCCAATGCTCTCCTTCCCCCAGGACTGAAATTAAAAATACAAAATTAATACAAATGAATATTTTGGTATATATTCATAGAATCATAGAATCATAGAGTTGGAAGAGACTCCAAGGGCCATCCAGTCCAACCCCATTCTGCCATGCAGGAACTCTCCATCAAAGCATCCCCGACAGATGGCTATCCAGCCTTTGTTTAAAAACCTCTATAAGACGGCCTCATGTATACATTGAGGGAAATAATAGCCCCACTATATTCTAAGGACTGAATTTAATGCCAACCCTGATTTTCTTGATGTTTTTTAGTACCAGACCGGCAAACTAAACCAAATGGAAAACAATGTCCTGCATGCTACTCTTGGGCCAAAACATGTGAAACGGAGGTGGTGAATTGTACTGGATCAGATACATACTGCTTTGATGTAACGTCACGGATGAATATCGGTAGGTCCCAGCTCAAATGTAGCAAGAAACACAGCACACCAAAGGCATCAAAAACCCCAAACAAAGGGATTTAGATAATCAAAATATATATTAGAAAGATACCATGAAGAGGCAAAGGAGAGCCAAAAAGACTCCATGGAGAGTCAAAAAGACAAATGGCCACATCATGAGAAAAATACTTTGGTCACATAATGAGAAGGCAGGACTCACTCGAAAAGACATGAATGCTTGGAAAGGTGGAGGGCTGTCTGGTTATGGAGCATAGTCAGAATGCTGCTCTGATCTTCAATAGACATGGAAAGGCTATTCAAGAGGGCTATTGCAGAAAAACTGTGAGTCTGAGCAGGGATGCTTTGGGCGTTGTGGAAGATGGAAGAGAATATCATCCTTTACAATGACCAAAATAAGACTTAGGCATTGCCCTCTTGAGTATGTCACTAATGGATGCCAGTCCTGCATAGGGAATTTACCTTTCTGTGAGGTTAAGTAAGGCAACCTGTGCAGCTGGTGGCAATGGGTGACTCTTAGATATATCAGAACGAGAAAAAGAGTGAACCAAGATCAGAACCAAAGGAAGATCTCTAGAAAAATTCTGATTGAAATTCACAGACATAAGCAAGGTCAGGTTCAATTCAGGTCACTCTGCTTGAAAAGCAATATTTTAGAGCAGATAAAGGTGC
>NW_024808666.1:0-3304 GCF_019175285.1 Sceloporus undulatus | reverse complement strand
TTGGCTGAGGGTTGCTTGCACAGCGTGGCTTTGAGCTGTCAAGAGGCATCGGAGACAGTTAATTATTGCATCCCTGTAAAGGGGAAACGCGGACGGGTCCTACAGGGGTCCGATGCCCACCCTTAAGGCAAGATAAACAACCAATTTGCCAAAAAGAGTGGAGGGGACCGAGGGACAAACCGCGACCACGCTGATGCTGCCAGAGGAGCTCACAGGCGCAGCCAACTATAAATAAACAGCAATCCACGGTAATCTTGAAAACCTTTGAGCTAAAACATTTACTTTTGACTTGATTAATTATCAGTGAAGAGATTCTCAACAGAGACATTATTATTTCTTGGTGACTCATCTTGGTTTAAAAGCAGCAGGTTACCATAAGTGCACTTTGTGATTTGGATTTACATACTGGAACTCTAATAAAGGAAAACTGAACTAATTGGAGATATCAGACAGAGAGGTGGGAAAGAAAAAAGAAAAAAAAAAAAAAGGAGGACTAACAATTGACTATTTTAAAGTGTCCAGATTTTGGAAATTGGTAAAGAAAATAAGGAAGAGAAACGCCTTGGGACTTAAAAGGAATAATTGGAATAAGGGAGGACATTGAAGAAAAGACTGAGACCAATTGGATAAAGAGACTAATTCGGATCTAGAGTGGAGGACAACTTGACTGGTGGAGAAAAAAATCGGACGGGGGACCCATAAAGGAGTGGATAAAGGAACAGAAAATAGAGAGACTGAGGCCCATCGCAAAGACCACACCGGGAAGGGGGGAGGACATCTGGAGACGCGGAGAAGAGGAAACGGAGAGTGAAGCCAAGGGTCCGGGGAGAGGAGACACTGAAGCCAACGCCGAGACTGGATCGGAGGAGTGTGGAGGACAGCCGGAGCAGTAAAATAAATACAACGGAGATTGGAGGGGGGAAAGTGGAGAAAAGGGAAAAACAGAATCAAACTATAAAATCAGAGTGGTGAAGTGGGGAGAACAATTGGGGAAGGGAAGCGAAAACTGGTTAGACCCAGTGTGGAGGACGCAAAAGTAGGTAGTTAAGATCTGAATGAGAAAGTTTGGAGGACAAGCGGAGACGCAGAAAGGGGCTTGATAGAAAATAGAGTACAAAGAAGGGGTTAAAACTGGGAGGAGAGAGTAGACTGGGCAGGCAAAAGAGAGGTTTGGGGGCGTCCGGAATAGAGAAATAGAAAGGAAAGAGTGCAAAGTGAGTGGTGGTTGACTCTTTGGGAAGAAAAGGAGAGTGGAGATAGAGGGGGGAAAGATATTGTAAGAAAGGGCTAAAGAAAGACTTATTTAAAGCATCTGTCGAAAGAGCGGGTGGGGGCGGAAGGAAGTGGGTGCTGCTGTTATTTTCACTTACCGGCTGAAGTTGTGTTTTAGATCCCATTTCCTTTCTTGCAAAGACCAGAAAAAGGGGAGATATAAAAGACATAAAAGAACTGAATCTCTCTGCAGGAGCACATTAGAGATACCCTAAAGTTAAGAGCACTTTAAGGCTCCCTAAACATAAAGTCAAAGAAAGGTTTGGCCACTGATTAAAGAAGGTAGCGTTAAGGCAGGAAGAAAGACAAACACTCAACACAGCGACCCCTGGTGGTCTTGGAAAGCTATTAAAGAAATTTGTTTTAACACCACCTTGTGCCCAGTCTGGATAGAGACATTGTAAACAGTTAAAAAATATATAATAAAATAAAAATAAAAAATAAAATAAATAGATAGATAATATTATAGAAGTGCCTACCTAGTTAAACCTCTTATAGGGAGAACTTAAAAAAAAAGAAAAAGAAAAAGATGTCATCAGGAACAAGACAACAGCAGAAGATACAACAACAACAACAACTTCAGATACAGAGAAGACCATCTTTAGAACAACCCAAACTCCAAGACATGAACTCATTACTGCTTGAGGAAATAAGACAGATGAGGCAAGATATGAAAAGGGACAAGGAGGATTTGAGAATGGACATGAAAAGAGATAAGGAAGATTTAAAACAGGATATGGAGAGAATGAAAACAGAAATCAATCAAGGGATAAAAACAGAAATTGGTGAGATTAATCAAGCAATCAAAACAATTGTTTCAGATGTAAGACAGGTTAAAACAAAAATGAAAGTTATGGAAAAAAGAAATCAAGAATTGGAAGATAAATTGAAAGAGGAAATAGAAAAAAAGGAAAGAATTACAAGAAGAAAGAATTATGTGGGATCAGAAAATGCGTGAAAGATGTCTGAAGATAAGAGGTCTACCGGAATTAGAAGGTGAAAAAATCTTCGAAAATATGACAGAAATATTGGCAGAATTTATCGGCAAGGATAGAGGAACTATGGAACAGGAACTGGACAGGGTTTTTCGTGTGAATTCGTGGGTGGCGAAGCAGAAGCGGCTTCCCAGAGATATTGTCATTTATTTTGTACGGACACAGATGAAAGAAACAATACTACAAAGGCACTTTGAAGCAAAACTGGTGGTAGACGACGTGGAATTACAATTATTAAAAGATGTCCCAGGTACGATCTTAAGGAAACGGAAAGATTATGTATTTTTAACAAAAATTCTAAGAGAAAATGAGATCCGTTATAGATGGGAGGCACCAGAGGGAATCTCATTTAGATATAGACAAAAAAGAGTGAGAGTTACCACAGTAAAAGAAGCAAAAGGATTTCTGGAAGAATTTTTGAAAGATTTGGAACAAGAAGAAGCAGAAGAGAGGAAAAAAGAGAAAATCAATCCAATCCTGTCAAACTTGCCAGTAGAAGAAGACGTAAAAGAACCAGAATCAGACATTTTAAGTTCAGGAGAAAATGGAATAGAAGATGAATAGCAATATTAAATTAATTTCCTGGAATGTAAAAGGACTTAACAGTCCTCAGAAGAGAAAGAAAGTATATCATTATTTGAGGAAACTAAGATGTGATATAATATGTTTACAAGAAACAAAAATTAAAAAAAAAGATGAAAAATATTTAATTTGTAGTAAATTAGGAAAAGAATTTGTAGCGAGTGGGGATAAAAGAAAAAAAGGAGTAGTAATCTATGTCAATGAAAAAATAAAAGTTAAAGAGCTATTTAAGGACCCGAAAGGACAATTTATAGGATTAGAATTGGATTATCAACAAGGAAAAATATTAATTGTAGGTGTATATGCGCCAATAGAAAATAAGGAAAAGTTCTTTCAAAATTTAAAAAAGAAGGTAATGCAATTTGATTATGAAAATGTAATAATGTTAGGGGACTGGAACGGGGTAATAGACCCTCAACAAGATAGAAAATCAGATAAACAAATAAAAAAGAACC
>NW_024808665.1:0-3304 GCF_019175285.1 Sceloporus undulatus | reverse complement strand
GGGTGGCCCTAGCGGCGCAGTGGCCCCAAGAGCAATGGGCTTTGATTTTAACACCATGCTTGACGGGCCCGGCCCAGGAAGCGGTCGATACAATGGCGGTAGAGGACGCGAGAGTATATCAAAAGGTCAAGGAGACTATTCTACAGACCTTGAACATATCGGAAGAGACTTACCGGCTGAGGTTGAGGGACCTACGGTGGAAGCCAGGCATACATCCCCGAACTCTGGGACAAAAGATCCGTGCCAGCGGGTTACGGTGGCTAAAGCCTGCTGAAAGGTCATCTATGGAGGTGGCGGAGGTAGTTATGGTAGAGCAATTTGTAGGAGCTCTGCCTCCTCAGGCCCGTAATTGGGTGAAGTGCCACCGACCTAAGGATTTGGAGACGGCGGTAACCCTAATGGAGGCGTTTACATCTGCGGAAGAAAGTGAGGGGCCTCGTCTTCGTCGCGGGGTTGAAGGGATACCCTTGAGAGGAGGAAGGGGAGCCATCGGCACAGGTAGAGGAGTGACGAAGGCGCCAGGAGTGCTTACGCGTCCGAAGGAGGAACCGGGACCGATAAAAGGGGAAGACCCAAACCCGGCTTCTACACCGGAAGGGGCACCACGAGCGGCTACGCGTCGTCCGGTGGTGTGCTATACTTGCGGTCAGGAAGGTCATGTAAGGCGGGATTGCCCGGTAATGGAGTGCTCCTGGGCGGACACCTGGGATGCTACTCAAGTAAGTAAAAATACGGCTAAAGCGCGGATAGTGAAGATGAGGGTGAATGGGCAAGAAAGGGAAGCCCTAGTAGACTCGGGCTGCAGCCAAACTTTGGTAAGAGAGGTCCCGGGGGCGGAAGGGACCCAATGGGTGAATATAAGGTGTGTACATGGGGATCTAAAACCTTATAAAACGGTGTGGGCTATGGTAGAAGTAGAGGGACAGAAACAGAAGTTGAAGGTGGGGGTGATTCCATCTCTTAGGAGAGAAGCCCTGTTAGGGAGAGATTGGCCTGGATGGAGACAGTTACTTAGAGAAGAAGAAGCCTTGGAAGGGGCATCTCAGAGCGCGGTTGCATTGGATATAGCGGGGGTGAGAAGGGCCCAAGTGGTGGCGTGGCAACAAGATGACCCTTCCTTAAGAGAAGCGTTGCGGAGAGCGCAGGAACCCGTGACGGGAGATGGGCCCCGCTTTGAGTTAAGAGGAGATTTAGTGTATCGGATCCCTCCGCGGAGAGAGGAGGAGGAGCCAGAACCCCAGTTATTAATTCCCCAAGCTTTAAGAGTAGAAGTAATGAGGTTAGCCCATGAGATTCCCATGGCTGGGCACTTAGGGGTGGAGAAAACAACACAAAGGGTAACCCAGAGATTCTTTTGGCCAGGAATATTTGCAGACGTGAAGGCATTTTGTAATTCCTGTCCGCAGTGTCAACTATTTCAGGGGAAAGGGGCCCCAGGGGGACCCTTGATGCCGTTACCTATTATCGAGGAGCCTTTTTCGCGAGTGGCTATGGATGTGATAGGGCCCCTAGAGCCGGCAGCCAGAGGGTTTCGTTATATCTTAGTGGTGGTGGATTGTGCCACTAGGTATCCAGAAGCAATACCCCTACGGTCTATACAGGCGTCCCGTATCGCTCAAGAATTGATGAAAATATTTTCTAGGGTAGGGTTCCCAAGAGAGATCCTAACGGACCAAGGCACGAACTTCATGAGCCAGGTCCTTAAGAAAATGTGGGAGTTGTTGGGGGTAAAACCTTTTAGGACGTCCATTTACCACCCACAGGCCAATGGGATGGTCGAGAGATTTAACAGAACACTGAAAGGGATGTTAAAAAAATTTGTAGATAAGCACGCCAAAGACTGGCCCCTGTTGGTAGAGCCGTTGTTATTTGCATTTAGGGAGGTACCCCAGTCATCTCTAGGATTCTCTCCTTTTGAATTGGTTTATGGGCGGAGGCCCCGAGGGATTCTGGATATTGTGAAAGAAGGATGGGAAGAGGAAGAATCTAATTCCCAGTCGGAGCTACAGTTTGTATTACAAATGAGGAAGCATTTAGGGGAGATAGGACGGGTAGCCCGGGAAAACTTGGCCAAAGCTCAGGAAGAGCAAAAGCGCTTGTATGATGCTAAAGTAAAGGAAAGGGAGTTAAAGGTGGGACAGCAGGTGTTAGTAATGTTACCGGCACAGAGAGCCAAGTTGTTTGCAAAATGGCAAGGTCCCTTTGTAGTGGTGAGGAGGGTAGGCCCAGTAGATTATGAGATAAACATGGGGGGTGATCCACCTAAGAAAAGAATTTTTCACATTAATCTCCTGAAGGCTTGGAGGGTCCGAGAGGCTCTTTTCGGGGAACAGGAGGAGGAGCTGGAAGAAGACGAATGGATGGTAGGGCCGCAGATAGAAGAATGCCAGGAGACAGGCGAAGTTCCTGTTCTATCGGTGTTGAGGGAGGATCAACAAGAGCAGGTGAGACACTTGCAACAAGAGTTTGAAGATGTATTCCAGGGACAGCCTGGTTGCACAGATGTGTGGCAACACGCTATACAAACCGAAAAGGGCAAGGTGGTGAGGATGCCCTTACGGCCCTGGCCTTGGAGGGTCCAGGAACTTATTAATAAGGAAGTGGATGCTATGCTGCGAATGGGTATAATCGAGCCCTCTACCAGTCCATGGAGGAGCTTACCCGTAATGGTACCAAAGCCAGATGGAACTGTGAGGTTCTGTATAGATTTCAGGCAACTAAATGCCATATCGAAATTTGATGCCTACCCCATGCCAGGGGCGATAAATTTAATAGAAAGATTGGGTCAGGCACAGTTTTTGTCCTCCCTGGACTTAACGAAGGGATATTGGCAGATAAAGCTGTGCCCACAGGACAAGGAGAAAACAGCCTTTGCCACCCCTCAAGGCTTATACCAATTTGTAAGGATGCCATTTGATCTGCATGGGGCAGCAGCTACCTTCCAGAGGTTGATGGATGTCGTTTTAAAGGATTTAACTTTCTGTGCAGCTGCCTATATTGATGACATCATAATTTTCAGTGATTCCTGGGAAGACCATTTAAAACATCTGACCCTGGTGTTACAAGCATTAAGGAAGGCAGGACTTACAGTTAACCCAAAGAAATGTGCCATTGCCTGTAAGGAAGTAAAATACCTAGGGCACTTAGTGGGGCAAGGGGTTATAAAGCCTCTAGCGGATAAGCTAGTGAAAGTGCAAGATTGGGGAATCCCTCAAACTAAGAAACAAGTTAGGCAGTTTTTGGGTTTGGCAGGGTACTACCGGAGGTTTATTCCTCATTTTGCGCATATAGCAGGGCCATTGAC
>NW_024808664.1:987-3304 GCF_019175285.1 Sceloporus undulatus | reverse complement strand
ATTGGATTGGGGAGGGCAGTACTGGCTTAAACACCAAATTTCTGACTATGTGTTCTTAATAAAGTTCTTTGTTGTTTCAACACACTGGACTCATTGATGCACAGAAGTTGTGAATTTGCACAAAATTGACCCTTTCTTCCCTCCTCAGGCCTCAGCTCCATTCCCAGCCATAAGAACAGAGGCAAACACACACATATTTACAGACAGACAGACAGACATCAGAGCTATATGTACAAACCAGAGCCTTCCCAGCCTTTCCCTCCTGAGTCCAGCTCCGCAGCTTGGGTTCCATTCTAGAACAAACAAAGAACAAACAGCTTCATTTATATACCGCTTCATACTGAACTAAGTGTCTAAGCGGTTTCCAATTATAATCTAATCCCCCCCCCCCCAACTCTGGGTACACATTTTAGCAACCTCAGAAGGATGCAAGCCTGAGTCAAGCTTGTACCCTTTCACAGGTATTGAACTCACAACCTTATGGTTTTGCAGTACAGGGATTTAAACACTGCGCCACCAGGGCTCCTTCCTTTCTTCCAAAGGCCGACAGTGGAGTAAGCAGCGGCAGCAGCATGTCCTTGCGGTCCCTGCGCATGGTCCGGAGGGGCCTTTGGTGGCAAATGTGCATGCAAAGTCTCAGCCCCTGAACCTGCTGCCCTCACAGCCTGCTCTGAGGGAGGGAAGTGGGGGGAGCCCTTGTTCGTTCGAAGATTTGGCTGCAGGGTCTTCTGGAGGGGGGAGTTGGGGGGGGTTGAAAGAAAGAAGGAAACCCTGATCTCCCCCCCCCAAGAAAGGCAGGGGCTCTGCCAGTCCTCCTCTTCCTCCTCTCCCTTCCCTGCCCCCTTCCTTGTGAGATTCCTTGGGGCCCAGGTACTTGGGGGGTTATTATGAGAAAAGAGGGCAGGGGGGATCTTTGGAGAGAGGCATGGCCTTGGGGCCCAGGTACTTCAATAGCATTGGAAACAACATTATTCGGGAGGGGTGGAGTTTTCTCTGGGGGGGTGGGGCTGTCTGGGGGGGAGAGAAGACCCAAATCTAGGCCAAAGCCAAGTGGAGGGAGATTGAGGGACCTCAAAGCCCCATCTGGGGAGACTGACAACCTGGGAACTAGGCTTAAAGGTCCACAGGATCCAGATTAGGCACACCCCAACATACATACCTTTCCTTCAAAACAAGCCTCTGGAGGAGGACCAGCGGAGAGACCCTCAGCCCCAGAAAGTATCCCCCCCCCAGTTCTGGGAACATGGTGAAAGGGCCTTGGACTCCCTTGAAGGGATGTATGTTAAAGGAGAAGAAGGAATGGAGTGAAAGTGCCAAGGAAAGAAAAGCATAAAGGGAGTGCTGAAGTCGGGGGGGAGGGGCATCTGGGACCTGACTCAGGCACCTTCCCTCCAGAACTCATTATTAGAGCCTTCCACAGATCTCTTTGACAATTCAAATTACTATTTCACAGAGAACATATTTCAGATAAGAGCCGAATTGGACACTGGCATTATTGCAGAGGCTATAGGTGAGGTGTCCAGTGACTCCGTGAATAAGATCATACTAGGTCTATTTGAATCTGTAAGTACCAAAGACATGGACAATCTCCTTTGAAGTGTGAAGAAGACAACTTGCCCTCTGGACCCTTGCCCTTCATGGCTGGTCATCCAAGGAGGCGATGCACTTATGACTCACCTAAGATATGCTTCTCTTAGGGAGGGCTATTGTCCGTCTTGCTTAAAAGAAGCGGTGTTACGGCCATTTATGGAAAAGCCCTCCCTAGATCCCTTGGACAGGAACAATTACAGACTGGTCTCCCATCTTCCATTTCTAAGCAAGGTGCTTGAGAGGGCAGTTGCTCTTCAATTCCAAGTGGTCTTGGATGAAACAGAGTATATAGACCATTTCAAACTGGCTTCAGGATGGGATACAGAGTTGAAACTGTTATGGTCACCTTAGTAGATGATCTCCGCTTGAATATCAACAGGGAAAGTGTGACCCTGCTGGTGCTTTTGGATCTCTCAGCGACTTTTGATACCATCGACCATGGCATCCAGAAGGGTCTGAGGAAATTGAAGATAGGGAACAATGCATTGCGGTGGTTCTAGTCCTATCTCTCAAGCAGATTCCAGATGGAGAAGCTTGGGGACAGTTGTTCCCAGGGCCGGCTCTAGGTATTTTGCCACCCTAGACGAGAAATATTTTGGCACCTCTGTCGCCCCTCATAATTATTTTCACTCCTTGATTTCCACTGTTTCATTTGTTAAAGCTAAACATGACATAAAACTTAGGTTCCAATCTCTCATCACAGTATTGAGAATTAGTCAAAAAGCCA
>NW_024808664.1:0-887 GCF_019175285.1 Sceloporus undulatus | reverse complement strand
TGAGGATAGGGGGCAATGCGTTGCGGTGGTTCTAGTCCTATCTCTCAAGCAGATTCCAGATGGAGATGCTTGGGGACAGTTGTTCCCAGGGCCGGCTCTAGGTATTTTGCCACCCTAGACGAGAAATATTTTGGCACCTCTGTCGCCCCTCATAATTATTTTCACTCCTTGATTTCTGCTGTTTCATTTGTTAAAGCTAAACATGACATAAAACTTAGGTTCCAATCTCTCATCACAGTATTGAGAATTAGTCAAAAAGCCAATTAGGTTTTTACAGGTTAATTGACTGCTGTGATATTTGGAATGGCGACTAATGCGCACATATCCCTTTTGCAATCTGGAAGCATTATTCATTCTAATGATGTGGGAAAATCTGGGTCCCATCCCATGAATTTATGGGATAGTAGTGGTCCATGTATGACCCCTAAAAACTAGAAATCTTCACCCAAGGGGCAGAAAAGGGTGTCACAAGAAAGAAAACCAGAAGGGTCACCAGGTGAGAGGACCAGGGCTGCAGTTTGACACCACTTTAGCTGCCTTTGGCTCCCATGGTGACCGCAAAGGAGGACAAGGCACCGCAAAATGTAGGGCTTTCAAGTAAAATGGAGGACATGGCCAGTAAAAGCTGAAACCCCTCATATAAATATAAATTCATGCTTCTTAGTGATGCTCAAAAGGGAGGACATTTTTGGAATTCCTCCTGGACAGAAGACTGAAATGTAAGGTATACCCCAGAAAAAGAAGACAACTGGTCATCCTGCGGGTTCCATGCTATGGACCCCTGGGATTTGTAGTTTGTTGTGGCTCCACTGCTCTCTGACTGAGAAGGCAAATTCTCCTCCACAAATTTAAATCCCAGGATTCCATAGCATGGTGCCAGAGCAGTT
>NW_024808663.1:0-3305 GCF_019175285.1 Sceloporus undulatus | reverse complement strand
TCTATTTGGAAGGGCGGGGTATAAATAAAATTTTATTATTATTATTATTATTAAGACAACACTCAGCTAACTATGATATACAGATATCCTTATAGAACTTTTCAAGGTTATACATACCTTTGAGAGAAGTAACTGGAGTTGTTACCACTTTCCAAATTACAAAACCATAGCGATAAAGGGACCAGATAGTGTAGCATTTCTGTATATATACATATTCCAGATGACCATGGAAAGGCCTAACCAATGATATGACTTGGCATAGGACCCAGGGACAAATGATGCAACCTCTCCTGACATTTGCTCATGCTATTCATGACATTAAATAATTATATTACATTTATATCCATACATGTATTCTGATATACAATTTCTCTGTTATATTCAAATTAAACACTGAAGGTCCAAATCTTCATTTAAACCTACAAGCACCAAGAATTTCAGTTTTAGAATCCATTCTGTCCATTTAGAATTCATTCTATCTATTCTGTCTCTTTTTTTTCCCTTCAGTGACAGCACCCTGGCCATTTTCATCCCACCGTTGCCACCAAACTATGGAGCTTATCGTATGGCCCCTGGGGAACAGGCCCGGCACGGAATGGAAGGGGCCGGGTAAAGAACAGAACAGGGATATCACCTATTTTACGACTTGGGGGAATACCACAAGAATGCTGCCGGTACCGCTGAAAGTCGCCAATCCATTCCCCATCCATCCCACAGGAGGTGATTTTCAAGAACTGTTCAGAATTGTTCTTGAAAATTTCCTTCTGTGGGTCAGTTGGTTACTTTATTGTCACTTTCTGTAGAAAATATCAGCTACTTTCATTTAAGACTCTCACTGTCATGGACTGCCCTGGCGCTGGGTTTGATTTCGAGGCACAGTCAGACTCTGAAGACAAGAATCACTGCAAAGTGAGGTTGCTGTGGCCCTGATCCAGCCTGGAAAGGGGAAGCTGCATGCCCCCCCCCCTTAGGGGCAATCTGTACAGCCCCTAACTTCCTCACCAAAAGCATGTGAGGAAGTAGATTGAAGTCTATGAAAGCTCATGCTGCCAACTTCTTTCTTTCAGCTGAGACTCTAAAAGGTACTAAAAGATCTCTCTACGTAATAAAACCTTCCATTTCATTATAACAATTTTCCGTAAAACTAAGCCATCATGCATACCATATCATATAATATCATCTCGTATCTTGGCATTCATATTTATTTCTTATCCCTAAATCTGCTAAACTACCGTTTCCTACCCAATAAAATATGTATATGCTTTCTGACCAGCCATGGAGTAATGAGACTGGGCACAGAGAACATATGCTTAGTCCCTTTCACCCACCAGTCTGCCCCATCAGGTGCTCACTCCCCACTGAAAATCTCCCAGCAACAAATATTAACTTTCTTTTAAAAATGAATGCCTTCATCTCTATAGAGCTGAAAACTGTAATAGGATGTGGAAGAAAGTGACCCCACACCCTATACAATGCAATTCAAATCTCCTTATTTACTCTTCTATATGCTATATATGGGCATTAAAAATCACCTTCACACCATCAAACCACGTGAAAAAAAATGGCTGACCCAGAAGTCATGCAGAGTTTGAAGGATAAAAGCTTTGCCTTTCTACAAACCCAGTTCATTTGCTCCCTAGTGAATTATCGAAATAGGAGGAGGAGGAGAAACCTTGTGCAGAGGGAACAAACCATGACAATACAGGCCTTCCCCCCCCCCCCCGAGCCATACAGATCTACTGTGGCCAGCTGAGTACCAAAATGGCAATTCCAGGCCTGGCACACTGCCCCAAGAAATCAAATTATTGACACAGATCAGGACCCACTGTGCTCAAGAGAAAACCTAGAAAAGTCACCAACATTATTAAACAGAGTAATATAAATAAAACTGGTCAAACATATCTCTTTTTTGGTCAAGGAACTCTAGTGCCCAATACACTGGATTGATACCACACTCAAACCCATGGCAGAAGCTTATGATGGAGTTCATGTGTGTCATATATAGCATTAGAGATGCCTTTAAAAAAAGTCCTACCATGTTCCACAATCCTGCATAGGAAATTTAAATAACCATTGAGCTCCTGAACATTTCTAGGCACTCAAAACTCAGAAACCCTCTCCTTCAAACCAAGAAGCTTCTCCTGAGACTGGCTACAAGTATTGTTCTGAGGTATTACCTCAATACACAGAAAAACCAAATATTGTATAGGTCCCTCTGTTTTTTTCATGGACAAAGGCATCCTCTATTTTTACGTCAGTGATTCAATTTTCTCATCAAGAAGGCAGATTGCATTCCAAATAATAAAGAAACCCTTTCCCCCAGAGCTATGCTTAAGGGCCCATTCATGAAACAGCACTGAATGTCCAAATATGACACATGACACTGAACAGCCCATAGGAAAGGCCTGATCCATGTAGAAAATGCCATTTTTAAAAAGCCCAGTAATTCAAAGGACTTTTTCACAGGGGAGTCGAGCATCATTAAATCATGATCAAATCATGCTAGTAGCGCAATTGGAGGGGAGATGATCACACCCCCATGTGCTTCTTGTGTTCATGTCCCATGCATAAACTGTAATGGACAAATTATTGAGTAATAACAGAAACTCTAATGATGCATCCATTAGAGTTTATGCATGGGACATGAACGGGAGAAGCGTGTGGGGGTGTGACAATCTTCCTCGATCTTGCTATTAGCACAGTTTAATCACAATTTAATAATGCTTGCCTCTTCTGTGTGAAAGAGGCCAAAGTCTTACAGATGAACTTGCAAAAGGCAAAATCTCTCAGAATTCTCTATGCTTACCAGGAACAATAGACTCTGTAGGCTAAATAAATAGATAAAATAAACAAACCTCTGGAGGCTCACAAGTGCCACCCTGCTCCAAACAGTACAGGTGGATGTTAGAAATTAGACAACATTAAAATACACAGATTTTACATGAATGTTTTGTGAAGATTTTTTCCTTCTTTCCCTTGTATTTTTCAGTATGTGGTAACATTTTTGTACATGTATTTACATTGTTTTTACTTTATACTGACATGTCTGAGTGGCATAACCATATAGACAAGTGCAGTTGGCTAGATGGCATTAAAACATTGTGCTATTACGCATGCAATTTGTGTACTGTATATCCCCATAAATACATAGCTTTATTAAGAATTCATGCAATCCTGCCTCAAAATTATCAGGCAGAGAATGGCATTCAGGAAAAAAAATGTTGATAATGAGAATAGCATAGCTCAAGCAAATGGGATCCCCCTCCCTCAATATTCATTCCGGTTCACTCTATAGATCCCATGTG
>NW_024808662.1:0-3305 GCF_019175285.1 Sceloporus undulatus | reverse complement strand
TGTGATTAAGCCCTGTTAGTGTTACTCCTCTTGTTGTTATTGTGTGCCTCCAAGTTGTTTCTGACTTATGGCAACCCTAAGGGAAGCCTTTCATAGGCTTTTCTTGGCAAGATTTGTTCAGAGGTGGTTTTACAAGTGCCTCCCTCTGAGGCTGAGAGAGTGTGACTTCTTACCTAAGGTCACTCAGTGGGTTTCCGTGGCCAAGAGGGCATTCGAACCCTGGGCTCCAGGGTCATAGTCCAATGCTCCAGCCACTAAACCACACTACAGTATCTCTTTCTTGAGCTGTTGTGGGTTTTTGTGGAGTGGCTCCAAGTCATTGCCGACTTCTGGGGAGCCTCTCCTGGGGTTTCCTTGGCAAGAGTTGTTCAGAAGAGGTTTGCCATTGCCTTTCTGAGGCTGAGATAGTGTGACTTCTTGTCCAAGGGACCCAGTTGGTTTCATGGAGTGGGGCACTGGATCCTGGCCTCCAGAGTTGTAACCCAACACTCAAACCACTGCACCACACTGCCTCTCATTCCCATGTACAACCTGTGAAATAACTGCAGACTTTTTTCTGTTCTTCATGTGTGTCTTCAAAGCGTTTCCAACTTATGAAAACCATAAGGCAACCTTATCATGGGATTTCCTTGGCAGGTTTCTTCACAGAGGGGTTGTCATTGCCATCCTCTGAGGCTGAGAGAGTGTGACTTGCCAAGGGTCACCTAAGTCCAAAACACAACTGCAGCAATAATCCAATCTGAGACCGCTTTAACTGCCATGGCTCAGTGTTTGGGAATTCTGGGAAATGTAGTTTTGTGAGACATTGAGTCTTCTCTTTCAGAGACCTCTGGGGCCACAATAAACTCCATTTCCCAGGATTCCCTAGCACTGGGCCAAGGCAGTTAAAGCGCTCTCAAACTGGACGATTCTTAATAATAATAATAATAATAATCTTTATTTATACCCCGCCTTTCCACAATGTGATCAAGGCGGCTTACAGGTAAAAGACAATAAATTACAAGTTAAAATATTACATATAAAAAATTAAAACATCGATAGAGGAGTAGGGACGGGAAACAAACAATCAAATTATCAGGGCAAGAATAGAACAACAACTTTAAGATAGTTGGGGCAAAAAACAAATTACTTGGCCGCAAAGTGTCCATAGCCTGCAATGCATCTCCTAATTCTGTTGGTAGTCTCTCCCTCCCAACACTTTCTCATTTCCCCCCAAAACCAGAGCAAAGCTGGCAGATGGAAAGAGGTTTTAAAGCAGCATTTAAATCTGCCATATTTGTTTTTAAAAGACTAAATGTCCCAAAGGCTATTATCAGTTTTGTAGCTATTATTACAGAAAGACGTAGAGTGCAAACTGCTCAAGTACCTTTATTTTCTGGAGTGAGATGGGCTTTTCCAACCAACTCACTGTTATGATCTCCGGTGGTCCAAGCAGCCAAACTGTGGCCCTGTAATAATAATAATAATAATAATAATAATAATAATAATAATAATAATAATAATATAATGTTATATTCCTCTCTTCAGTAAAGGCTTTCAGAGTGTATTACAAATTGTTAATTAGACATTTAGACATTAAGGGTCTTAGCCCTTAATATTATTATTATTATTATTATTATTATTATTATTATTATTATTATTATTATTTTATAGCCCTATCAGAGTGGCTCAGAGTGGGGGTCTGAGGAAGGGGAGGCAAGGGACTCTGGTCCATTTATGGCTCTTAGCCCAGCAGACTCTTAACTTCCTTAAATCTCGCTGCCATCATCCAGTGAATTATAAAAGGGTTTCCCTTAACCTACACTGGGACCAGTTAAGGAACTTTATTTTTACTTCTTTACTGATCTTCCAAGCATCAACTGAGCCAAAACACGTGTAAAAGGAGCGTCGAATAGTAGATACTCCAAGGAGGTATTGTAGATAACAAAATATAACTAATATATAAGCCATACAAGATATTAAGAGTCTTACAGGTACAATATTTGTAAGTATATAATATTCGATTCATACAAGCTATTAAAATAATAAATAAACCTAAGCGTCCAATTCTGAGACTAACTTCCAAGATCCACTCTTTAACTCTCTCTCTCTCGATCTCCAACCGACACAATTCCCCCAACTGTCTCTTGGTCTCTCAGGCCTTATATCTCCTTCTCACGGAAGCTTCCAGAAGGACCTTCATCTTGCTCTCTGATTGGTCAAGAGAGTCTTCCGTAGCAGTGATGTCATTCTGCATTTGCATAAACCCCCCTTTACTGCCTGAAGAAGACCTCCATTGACTGGAGCCCAGTCATGACACTTTCCCAAGGCAAGGCTTGCACCTATTTCCCAATGTTGTTCTTGGGGTCTGCCTTCCAGTTGTTTCCAGGTCTTATGGTGACCTTATGGGAGTCTCTGAAGGGGTTTTCTTGGCAGGTTTCTTCAGAGTGGTTTTCCCATGGCCAGCCTCTGAGGCTGAGAGAGTGTGACTTATTATTGTTCTTGTTGCTTATTTCTATAGCACTGTAAATGTACACAGCGCTGGACATACAAATGATCAAGTCAATAAAAATAAAACATGCCAATGACATACAATCTACAAAATACATATAAAACAATAAGTAATAATATAAAACAGAATTGGTTAAAATAAGCAAGCAACAATTAAAAACATCAACATCAACATGAGGAACCTTTTCGCCATGCTTCTGGGAAGCGAGGGGAGGATACCTCATCTTATGGTCTTAAATTGACCCAGGGGTCCCACAAAACATGGTGGAAATGCCCCTCACATCCCAGGATCACGAAAAGACCCCAAACATTTTTTACTGCTGTGGGTTAGAGATGTCCCTGATGCATGGAGCTGTGGGTCATGGTTTGCCCACCCCATTTTAACCTAATCTGGGGTCACTTTTAACGTATGAATTATTTAGACATGGGCTGTTTTGGATTCTTTCAAATGTGTATTTTTATTTCTTGCAATGTAGTAGGGCCCAGGGCAGTTCACCAATGCTTCCAGAAAGGGATTTCGGCGAGGACTACTTTGGGTTCTTTGTGGGAAGAAGCAGTTGTATTCCATGGGCACAAAAGGAAGGTCCCAGAAGGTCCAATGCTTCAGACGGCGATTCCTCCCCAACCACAGAGGCCCTGCTCCCACTTGGCACCAAGCCCTGTGTCCTTCCATCCTCCCGATGCTAATGCTGCTGAAAAGCCACACGGCTGGACAGAGCATGAGGAAGGCAAGGGCCCCTGGCAAGGGCCTCTGCGGTTGACACCTTCGTGGGCAGAAAGCAGTCTCTGGACCCATCTGGGCACTGGCCCCAGGT
>NW_024808661.1:0-3305 GCF_019175285.1 Sceloporus undulatus | reverse complement strand
TCTCTGCATACAGCTGATCAGGATATAACTCAAATCAATCAATAAATTAACAGGTGCATTCAGTTTTCCTTGTGTAGATACAAACTGCTAAGCATTGTTGATGGAAAGCCCTTCCTATTTTCAAAAATAATTGTTACTGCAATTTTTAACATACTAAACAGGAAAAAGCACAAAATAGAATCAGCAATAAAGAACACAAAAGCAAAAATTGTAAAACAGCTAAATAACAAAGAAACACATGTTGGAAACAGAAGAATATGTCATACAGATGAATAAGGTTTTTCTAAAATAAAAACAAAAACAAATAAATAATAAGAAAGTGTAATGAATGTAGAAGGTAAAAAATATTAACAAGTATTTCTTTTGTCTGGTCTACCAAATGGATTTCAAACTATTAATTTTAAATTAGGATATTTTATGCTGTATGATTTTAATGTATCCTATCTTTATGTGTTTTAATTGTATTCTTGCAGTGTGTAAATATTATTATTATTATCATTATTATTATTAACCTTTATTTATAAAGTGCTGTAAATTTACACAGCATTGTACATACAATCTTTTTAATTAGACAGTTCCCTGCCCTCAGGCTTACAATCTAAAAGGACACAACACAAAAGGAGAAGGGAGTGTTGGTGGGGAAGGGGATCAGGTTCAGCAGTTCTTCTCTACCTTCGAGGCCTGGACCAAGGGAGATGGGCTGGAGGGAGGGCTTGGCTTCTTAATGGATAAATAACTGTATGTGTTCTACTCTGTGTTGTACCCCGCTTTGGGGAGAAGTGGATAAGAAACAACAACATTAACATTTTTAAAGATGTTTTGGGAACAGCAGTTGTACATGATTAATTTACAATCTCATGATGCATGGTTTCTCTCATGGACCTTTTCAGGACTGGATGTCACTAACAGCATATCTATTTCAAGGCAGGGATGGAAATCATAGGGCCTTCTAGGTATTGTTGAACTGTTAGGTCAGCAGATACTAGAGTCTCTTATCACATCACCACACAGAACCCCAGACCCTTCCTTCTTAAGGTGTTGGCTTGGACTTCCAGCTTCTCTCTCAAGACTCTCTGCTAAATCTCCCTCTTTTCTTAACTCACTCTTTTTGTGTTTTTTCTCACAGAGTTCTTGCCACTCCCATATACTTCCACTGTGATAGGTTGGAAGTTACATCTGTCCACCCCTGGTATAATTCAGGAAGTGAGGAGGCTGCTGGGGGATTGCCAAAAGACCACGCTTGGCCCTCTCCTTTACTGCAGTGCAGTCTGCATCTTTATGAGGAGACCAGCACCACTGCAGCAAAGTCAGGAGGAGTCAGATCGGCTCTTCTTACCCTGCAGCAGGAGGAGGGCCCAACCGAGTGTCACCACAGTAGTTCTGCCTAGCTCCAAGAATACTGCTCTATCAACATGCCCCTTGGCTTCATTCTCTTGCAAGAGCCCAAGCTTCAAGCAGTGGCTTTCCTGCACCTGGTGTCACCCAGTGCAGGGGAGGATTGGGCTTTAGAGGTGTGGCTTCCAGATTGGCACATGCCCCATGCCACCCCTTTCCTATTCCTGCTGAAGAAAAGGTTGAGACAGCATGCAGGGGAAAGCGCACGGGAACAATGTGCAGGGGGGGGCGTTGATTGTGTGGTGAATGTAAGTGTGTGGGGACGGTGCACAGGGACAGGGAGTACATGGGGATGGCATGCAAAGGAGCACATGGCAACTTTGTGCCAGAATGGGGAACACACGATGATGGCGCATAGACGGAAGGGCCCAACTGGATGTCTCCCCTCTTCTGGGATATCACACAGTGTGGGCCACACTGGCATACACTCCTAGAGATGCCACTGGATACAAGCAGAGGTTTGCTTAATTCTCTCTGCAGGATGCTCTATCTATTCTCAGTCCTTTAGTGGGCTTGTGTAGTTCTGCAGAAGTGCCACCAGCTGAGTCCCATAAAGTGATGTGTGTGACAGAACTCTCTTTTTCTTGTCTTTCTTTCTTCTAGGATCTGAGCATAATTTTGGACACGTAAGTAGACCCACTGAACCTCCATAATGCTGTGGAGGTCTCAAAAAAGAAAATCTTCTGGTGCTCTGTAGTATACTTAATACAACAATAAAAAAATAATAATTAGCTGTAGCACAGTACAACATTCCATGCTAATATTTAAGACAGAATAAGGCCATCAGTTAAATTCTGAATATCTTTAATAGCTGACTTGTTAATAGCTGCTTTCCTTTCTGTCCATTTCTCAGAAAACTACAACACACATGAACTCATCTGAAATAATGTAAAATCCTGTCACTCGTGCTATTTGTTATTTTTAATAATAGCATATTCTGTTATATTTGCAATTAATTATATTTGCAATTCTGATAATATTTTAACAAAAAACAATCACATCTCAAAGGATAGAGCCCATTTTCAGTAGAAATGCAATATTGTATTGTGTTGCCTTTTGTCTTGTGAAAACACATCCATCCTATGTTCTGCTTTAATGTATACCCATTAAATCTCTGAGAAAGAAAAAGAGACTCAGTAAGTCACCTCAGATGGGAATGCGGAAAATAACAGATCTTTTTAGCATAAATCTCAGCAGACAACAAATGTTCTTAGCTTGGGAAATTCAAGTGATTTGAACTAAGACCAAGCAAAAGTTATAGAAAAGCCAGTAACTGCATTTAGTGCAACTTGTACCTTGGTTGTCATCTATGCTGGCCAACTCCATGCCATCTGTTGGGACACACTTTGGATACTCATGAGGGAGCAGGAGTTGCTGGTGTGCCATGTTCCTGATATAGGTTATTTCAATATTAGGAAAGTAGAGGAGCCCTGGTGGCGCAGTGCTTAAAGGCCGGTCCTGCAGCCACAATGTTGTGTGTTCGATCCCAGACGGCTCTAGGTTGGCTCAGCCTTCCATCCTAATAAGTACTCAGCTTGTTGAGGGCAAATGGCTAATGGATTGTAAACTGCTTAGAGAATGCTTAGTTCATTATGAAGCGTGTGCTAGGAGGAATGTTCCAGCTTTGCCATCAACAGCAATCCTCCTCCTTTTCCCCACACATCTTTGGTAACATCTGTGATTAGAGTGGTGCCATTGCAGTCAAAGAATTTGTGATCAATAGACAAAGGGCAGACAACGCATTTGTCTACATTGAAAGGGCCATAACCGGTGAGACTGACTGATAAAGCTGTGGGCTTCTTGTTTTGGCTTTTCAGTTACTTCTTGGTTATTAGCAGCTCTAAGAAGGCTTGAATCTCATTTATGGGAGAAAGGGGGGATAGAAATTAAACAATAGAAAGGAAAAAATC
>NW_024808660.1:0-3305 GCF_019175285.1 Sceloporus undulatus | reverse complement strand
CTCCATCTCTCTTGTAGGGTTGTGAATTCAGGATTGTCCCAGGTCCTGAGGTTTGTGAGCTAAAGCCTAGGACCTGGGGCAGGGCCTCTAGAGATCTCATTCAGCCTAATGTATAAATTACAAACCACAGTAGCTCACAGCTTGTCATTCAAATCTACTCAATATACTTTCCTGTGTGGAAATGAAGAGAGACATTTTAAAGGTCTGTTCCCAGATCAAGGGGAAATGAGAGAACTATTCTTCTTCACTTATTTCGGGAGACATGATAAAGCACATTCAATTTACCCTCCTTGTTTCTAGCCAGATGGTGGTTGCAGAGCAGAGAGGTGAGCCCTTGTATCACCAGAACTAGGAGAAAGCAGGAAGCTGGGAAAATCCATAGACCCTACAATCGTTGTGAGTTGAAGCAACCAATGAATCAAGCCTTGCAAATTATAATAAGCTACTGCTCTAGCAGCTGAAATGAATATTTGCACAGGACCCTTTCCTCTTGCCTGGAGTTGGGCTCCCTTCAAAATGGAGAAGAGGCCCCCTCATGATCCCTGAAAACTGGAAGCTCAATGCCAGGCCCTGATATATGCATCCCTACTGTCCCATGGAAAAAGAGCAAGAAAACACACACATTACAGGAGAAGAACAGAAATCAATCAATAAATAACTTTATTACAATCAAAGACCAGCAAATCAAAAATAAAATAACACATATAAGAAAACTACTCAGTTTTAAAAACAGCAACAGAGAGATAAAAGGTCCTGGGGAAAAGGAGGGAAACCAAGATTTGACTTGAGAATTAGTGAATGTTTTGTGTTTCAATGAAGGACTAGAAAGGAGACAGAAATGCATCTTCAGCATCCCCTTTTATGGTTGCAAACATTTGAATTCTAGCAGCACTTCATTAACACTAATGCTGATGCTTCCATAATTAATGCTATCCTTCACAGAGTCTAGATATGCAAAGAAGAATGAGAATGCTCCAAATAATGCAAAGATTTATTGAATGTTCCTGTAAAGGCAAGGTGCTTTCCAACCAAAAGCCTTGTAGCAGAAGTAGCATAAATACAGATCATGATAGAACTTGACAAAATACAACACAATGTATGAAGGTTTGTTTTCCAAAAATGTATTTTCAACCATTAACATTTCTACACTTTCTCTCTAGTGTTGATTTTGAGGCCTCTAAAAGTGTGAATTCTGAGAAAATTGTTTAACACAGTCTTACATTTCTATGGCTTCTTTCCTATATGAATGCTATGATGATGTGTAAGGTTGGTACATGAATGAAAACACTTGCCACACTCCTGGCGTTTGTATGTTTTCTCTCTTGTGTGGACTCTGTGATGAACCATAAGGTTTGATTTGTCTACAAGGTGTTTTCCACTCTGCTGGCATATCTATGGTTTCTCTCCTGTGTGGACTCTCTTATGCATCACAAGGTGCGTCTTCTGAGCAAAGCATTTTCCACACTGCAGACATTTGTATGGTTTCTCCACAGTCTCCATTCTCTCACGAGTCTCAAATTCTTCTAGAAAGAAGGCCAAAGACAGACAAGGCTCAGCTCAGCATTAAGAGAAGAGAGGCCTCACAATCTACAATGGAGCTAAGCAAGCTCAACTAGGAAAACAGATATGAGAGATAAAGGAGTTTTGATGTCCCTTCATAGATATCAGTCATAATGGCTGCAATGGAACCCCTTAAAATGTCTGAAATCAACAACTTGACCTGTGTCACACAAGTTTAGTTGTAGTGGTTGTTAACATTTTTTAGGTTTGCAGCTGCCTCACAATATTCAAGGCACCTCTTTTGGCTCTATTATGCACTTTCCCAGAGTTCCAAGCTGAGTTCTGTCCAAACAGAGCCAGACATCTTTGCTCTGCTCCTTCCCTCCTTCTCGCTTCCAGATCCCTGATCCCCTTCCATTTCTCCCTCCTCTCTCCAACTTCCCCATCTGCTCTCTTCTCCATCTGCACTGCTAAAGCATTTCACCTTCAGCATCTCTTCTCTGCCATTCTCTCTCTTAGACAAACTGAGAAAGTATGGGGCAGGATAGAGACACTTTCATTCCCATTTGGTGAGAAAGGTAGTATAATGCATAGATAAATGAATCCATAGGAAAGGCTGGAGAAGGGGGTTTGGAATTAGACTCCAGTTTTGGTGAGGCTAGGGCTCAAGGGAGGAGCCTGGAAACAGCCTGAAGGCATCTCTAATACAGGGGTGGGCAGCCACATTGGCCCCAGGGATCTCAGAGGTACCTCCCATTGTACCATTGAATACCCCCCACTTTCCTTAGGGGAAGTAGAGGCAGTTTTGTCACTGTTGGGACCACTCTGGGCGCTTGTAGTAGGGCCAAGGGAGGACTTTTCCTGAAGAGGACATTGGAAGCTTGTCCAGAGCATAGAAAAACAGGGACCAAAAATCCCTGTAAACTTGCTAAGGGATATTCTGAGGAACATTTGGGGCCAAAAACATTAACTGACATGGTTCCTTCCTAGGAAATCCTTGGATTGACAGTCAAGGAAGCAGTATTTATAATCCTTAACTAGAGAGCTCCAGTAGCTCAATGGACTGCGAATCCCAAGATTTCAGATGATGTTGTTATGATAATTAAAGTGGAATTTTAGTGCCATGCAATGTATCATACAAGAACACACCCTTATTCTGTAGGAAGGGCAATGGATCCAGGTCCCTTCCCCAGAGAGGAGACATTTCCATAGGTTTCCATCATCACTTCATTGTACAGAAACTTCTGCTCTGGACTCAAGAGTGGCCCTTCCTCCTCAGAGAAGAAGACTTCCATGTCTGGAAAGGAGATCTGCAACAGAAAGTAGCCTCATCCAGAGATTGACTGGGCAAAGGGGGAGGAAGGACACAGAGCATCCAAATATGATTGGATCCCTTCAGAATATCAACAGAGTGGGATATACAGTGGTGCCTCGGGTTACGAAATTAATTCGTTCCGCGGCTAATTTCGTAACCCGAAAAACCTTCGTAAGCCGAATTGCCATAGGCGCTAATGGGGAAAAAAGCCGCGGCTCTGCCGCGGCTCCATTTAAAACAGCGCCGGAGTTTTTTCGTAACCCGAAAAAACTTTCGTAACCCGAAACAATAAATCCCTATGGGATTTATTCGTATCCCGAAAAATTCGTAACCTGGGTATTTCGTATCCCGAGGTACCACTGTATTGGGATATTCTCCCTTCCCTTTTCCTTGGCTCCCTGGATCTTCATGAATGGAGAGAGAGAGGGAAAGACAAGGCTGCAATCTTGGTCCCTGATCCTCTAGATTTCTCCTTGATGGAGACTGTGTT
>NW_024808659.1:0-3306 GCF_019175285.1 Sceloporus undulatus | reverse complement strand
GTGTCCTTTATAAAAAATGGGAAATCAAGGTTTGATATTTGAAATTTATACTTCTTTTGAACATTTTCAAACCGTGGAGCTTGAATCCGTGTACAGTATTCCTATCTAGACTGAAGAAGATATTCTTTCATTCAAATTATAAGCAACATCAACTTCAAAGTGGGCAACACTGGATAAATCTCTCTCTCTCTCTCTCTCTCTCTCTCTCTCTCTCATACACACACGCACACACACACATTTATTTAGTTAGTTCCAAGGAAATTGAGGGTCATTCATCCTACCTTCATAATTGATGCAACCGTTGGAATCTTCCTGGCCAGCCATTAACTTATCAACTTCCTCCTCGGTCAGTCTTTCTCCTAGAGCAGAATTAAAAATGGGACGTAACATCAAGGTAACTCAAATACCTGACAGATTAAGAGCACAAGAAAGGTTAAGAGCCTGAGAAAGTACACAAGGGGATCTTCTAGCACCTTTGAGACTGAGCAAAAGAAGTTGTAGCATAAGCTTTCGTAGACTTGGCCTACTTCCTCAGATGCATGTAGACCGAGGTCTAATCTGCACTGTAAAAATAATGCAGTTTGACACTGCTTTAACTACCATGGCTCCATCCTATGGAATACTAGGATCTGTAGTTCACTGTGGCACCAGGACTCTCTGGCAGGGAAGGCTAAACATCTAACAAAACTGCAAATCCCAGAATTCCATAGCATTGAGCCATGGCAGTTAAAGTGGTGGCAAACTGCACTAATGCAGCGTAAGATTGGATCTAACTCACAGAACTAAATCTGAATCCAACCAAGAGTTGTAGTTGTGGTTATTTTTAGTTCATGTTTTCTTCCATTAACTCATAATATTAAATCTCAGATTCGAACATTATATAGCAGTCAAATCATGGGAAGGAAAAAAGCAAATAGCCAGGGAAGTTACCTTCTTTGCATTGCATCTCCTCAGTATGTCTGCATTGAAACAGAAGAGAGAAACTATTGGACCTCCCCATGAATGTAGCTTAGATGGCATCACCATTTTTCTTGGGGATTTGCTTACCAAGAGTCGCTAGAACGTGGCGGAGCTCGGCTCCCATGACGGTGCCATTCCCTTCCTTGTCAAAAACACGCAGGCCTTCCACAAAGTCCTCATAGGTCCCCGTATCTTTGGTCTTGGCAATGTGCTGAAGCATAGGCAGGAAGGTGTCAAAGTCGATCATCTTGGTGTTCATTTCTGTCAATGGACAAGTGGACAATGAGGACCAGTCTCTTTCTTCATGAGGGGGAAAGAGGCCCAGCAACTCTACCAAAGGTATCTGTTTTCTACTCCTTCCATCTTGATGCTCTTCCAAACTTTGGTTCTGTAGATGTTTTGGACTTAGCTCCCAGAATTCCTGAATGTTGGCCAACCTGGCAGGGCTTCTGGGAGCTGAAGTCCAAAACACCTGGAGGACCAAAGTTTGGGAATTGCTGCTTCCCTTGGAGCACCTAATTTCAAGCTAAAAGAGCCAAGCAGCAGCCCAACACAATGTATCTCTGTTGTTTCTGGCTAAAGTGAGTGATCAGAAATCCAAATTGGACAAATATTTGCAGAATGCAGCAGGACCAGTCCAACATAAGCTTATAGTTGAACCAGGAGTTATTACAATAGGCCCTTAGTATCCTCTGAGGTTTGGTTCCAGGACCCCCTGTGGATACCAAAATCTTTGGATGCTCAAATCCCATTATATACAGTGAGGTAGCAAAATGGTGTCCCCTATACAAAATGGGAAAATCAAGGGGTTCATTTACACTGTAGAAATAATGCACTTGGACACCACTGCTGTCGCTCCATCCTAAAAACCCATAGTTTTGTGAGGAACCAGCAGTCATTGCTAAAGAGCTTGTAAAATGTCACAGGATTCCATAAGATGCAGCTACTGCATTTAAAGTGATGTGCAACTGCATTATTTCTAAAGTGTAAATGAATGTGTGACCTTGAGCATATCATACTCTCTCAGCCTCAGAGGAAATCCAAGGCACAGCTTGGCAAATCTTACCAAGAAACCTCACGAGAGAGTGGCCATAAGTCAGAAATGACTTGAAGGCACACAACAACAACAAAAACAACAACAACAACCCCTGCTCTGTCTAATGGTGCAAGAAAATGCCAGTGAGATTTTGTGAGGTCCATAGATCATTGATTCCAAAATGGCTGAGATAGATCTGATTTTTTTTTTTTAAATACAATTTGGTGAAGTGGTCACTGCAGAAATAGAATAGGGAAGACTCTAACCATCTGGCTTGGGTCGTCCAAGGACCTTGAGGACTTCCGCCTGGGTGGGATTCTGGCCACATGCCCTCAAGACGTCTCCACACTGCGCATATGTGATCTTCAATTCTCCCTTGGGAGTTCTGTCGAAGAGCTCAAAGACTTCTTTAAAGTCTAAAGACGCACAAAGAAGAAAACCATCAGGACGATGATTCTTCCCATCACCCCTGTAGCCATGGCTGCGTTACTGGATAGCATGTAGATCAAGAGTTGGAACAAGAAACCAAAGATTGGTCCCTGTCCCAAGGAGTTTACACCCTAAAATTTGCAAGAGTAGTAAGAATTATAGTTCAAGGGGTAAGAAGGGAGGAAAGAGAGACTGAGAAAGTCAACAAGGAATGGATATAAATTAATTGTGCAGACATAGGAAGATGTCAAATGTCAACCCAACATCAACCCAAACTTCAACCCAATGTCCTAACTGGCCCTTATGTTTTGGTTTGGTTTTCAAATGGGAAACATTCAATGAACTTTGCTGTTGATCTTGTTATCAGATATGTTTGCATTCCATTTCCTTTGGACTTCCTGGAGGAACTGCAAGAGTGGGAAGGGTCAGGCCAAGTGGTTCTTCACATCATTTGTACAAACCAGGAACAATTAGGAATTACGAGAAAACGCAGCTCTGAGTTAGACCTTCCTAGGCCAATAACCCTCAGGAGTCAAGACAAATGTTAACACATTCCACGATCCTGAATTAAACTCGTCTGGAGGCATTGCAACAGACATTGGCATTAAGGATGCAGGGACTCAAGTTAACTAAAGTGAAATGGTCAGTCTGTCTTGGCCTTTATGTCTCTTTTCAGAAGTCATCATCGTTGCCTATGAATTTGCTTTTTCATTTTAAAAAAATACCATGTCAATACAAAGGGGTCTAGTTTAGCCGTCTCCTGCCACGCTACATTTTTACTTGGGAAAATATTATGTGAGCCTTCACTTGGAGACTGGAGCAGTAGAGTAAAAGTAGGCAGCTGTGTTTTGGGACTCCAACTCCCATTATCCCTCATTGTT
>NW_024808658.1:0-3306 GCF_019175285.1 Sceloporus undulatus | reverse complement strand
CCCCCCCGGCTTCGGCCCCCCAGTTGTCTGAGGGACAGCAACCCGGCCACCGGCTCAAAAAGGTTTCCTACCCCTGATTTAATCTAACAGAATTATTGCTATCTCAGGGACTTGAGCTGCAATATTACACCTATTTCCCATGGCATAAACTTCATTAAACTAAGAGAGATTTAATTCTGAGTAGAAATGAATGGCACAGCGTTGTTCATTTCAGTTCTGACTATAAGGCTTAGTACAAAATTAGGCAATATAATTTCTGTCCTTGAACTAGATGTGAGTCTTACTCTGGAAAACAAGGAAAGGGAAGTTAGAAGAAATTATAGTCTACCTTTCAGTTATCTGTTTTAGTCAGTTTTTATTATATCCTTTTGACTTGTTGGAATGTTAAGTCTACACACCTTTTGCCTTCTGTGTAAACACAAGGTTTGAATTTTGTCTTTGAAGCCATCATTAAAAAAATAAATAGATGAAGCTATGCGTGCTTCTGTGATATCTATTTTTCACATTTTTAAAAATGGAAACAACAGAATTAAAAAAGAAAACCTTTTAGCAATACATCTGAAATGACAGCTTTTGAATAAATAGTATGAGCAATAAAAACAAATTCATGATTGATTGGAGTTGTTGAAACTTGCCGTGATTCTTGGTTTTACTGAATATGTTCTTCATCAGTCCCTAGTTGGGTTAAGTCAGTGCTTCTCAATTATTTTCTGTCATGCCCCCCCTAGGAAGAAGAAAACATTTCGCGCCCCCCTTTATGGAGCCTCGCGCCCCCCCTGGGGGGCACGGCCCACTATTTGAGAAGTACTGGGTTAAGTAAACATTACTTCCATTTCATACCTTGTGTGAACATTTCAAGGGGCTCTTTTCTATGTTTCATCCCAGTCCTTTACACCATATCTGTATTGCTTGGTGGTGCGAGTTGTCCCCCAGTTACTAATTTTGATTTGCCCTTAGTTTTGGGGAAGGAGGTCTATCTCATAGTTCATTTACTTGGATGTGTCTGCTGTGTGTAGTGTAGAGGTTCTGCACAATGCTCTCACAGATGCTTGATATTTTGTATTCTCTGGAGTGTACCAAGTCATGTTCAAAATGTAATTTAAAAACAGGGCAATGCAGGTGACCTTGGCTTGGATACTGACTGTTAAAAATGTTCAAATACAATACCTATTACACTGCTCCCTCGGGTTACGAAATTAATTCGTTCCGCGGCCGCTTTCGTAACCCGAAAAGCCTTCGTAAGCCGAATTGCCATAGGCGCTAATGGGGAAAAGCCGCGTTTCGTGCGAAAAAGCGCCGAAAAGCACCAAAAATTTTTTTCGTAACCCGAAAAACATTCGTAACCCGGAACAATTATTTCCAATGGGATTTTTTCGTATCCCGGAAATTTCGTAACCTGGGTATTTCGTATCCCGAGGTACCACTGTATTCTAATAAACTTCAAAATCCATGTGCTTTAGGCAGCCTCATTCTGTTACAAAATAGTGCCTCAAGTCTGTTCTGTCTAAACGCATTGCCCTTCGATAAATTACAGATTATTTTAGTCTGTGGACCCTTTCACGCTTGCACAACTATAGCACTACGTTACCACATTAGCTGCCATGGGATTGGCAGTGTAGGGAGCGTTATTTCGAACTCTCAGCCAGAGAGAGCGTTTGCCTCACAAACAACAAGCCCCAGGATTCCACAGAATACAGCTGCAGCCATTAGAATGTAGTCATGGTGCTATAATTGTGTAGTGTGAAAGAGTCCTATGACATTAGGTTAAACAAGAAGATCCACCACTCTTAGAATGATGGTTAAAAATTTCATGCTCTGATCCATGCACTAAAAGCCCATTAAAAGATTGTATGTGCATGTTTATGACCAACTAATGTTAGTTGGGATCCAAACACTCACCCTGCATTCATAGCTTGTATTCTTAAACACCATGTTGAAGAGCATGCATTAGGTGGGAGGGAAGAGGGAAGAATCCCATTCTCCCAGATAACCAGGTATGCTGCAGTGTACCTCCACCAAGGATGGGCCAATGAAGAGTGGCAATGGGTGTATCTTGTGGTTTTGAAAATATATGCACCTACTGAGAGATGGCTTATGCCCAAGTATTTCTCTTGGGTTTTCTGCTGATGTTCTACTTCTGTGTTGAATTGAAACCAGTTTACTAAGGGATGGCACTCTGCTAAAGTCAGTAAAATGGAGAGGTGTGCTAACAGCCTAGCTCAATTTTAGGTGACCTAATCACAGTGTGACCTTCTGTTGAGCCACTGTAAAAAGAAATGCAGATATAAGTCTTCTCAAACCTGGATTGATTGTGTCCATTGCATTAGAACAAGATGTGTATTAATTTCTTTGAAATTTAACTGAAATAGTACCGTCTTTCCTGACCCCTTTTTTGGTTTGGGTGGCTGCTTGGTGTATGATGCGATAAAATCTAAACTAAATGATTTTGAGACCTTATCCAGAAAGCATGCTTCTGATGCTCATTGGCATGGAAAACTACATTCAGAAGCAATTTGGCATTACTCACATGACTCATTCTTCCTTCATTTCTAAGCTAGATATGGTCATACTCTGATCATGTCACCAAAAGACTCATTGTTGAGAAAGAGCGTTTTTTTCATTGGCCCAGTTAAGTTTTCTTTATAGTCTGTTATGCCTCACTAATGTCTGAGTCTCATCTCACACATGCTTTGATCTAGTTCTGTCTTAAGGGTGGGGAGAGGCATCTCATGTTTCCCAAAAACTCTTTGTCTTCACTTGTCCTTAAGTGACAACTCCTTTCCTTTCACTATGAGGATTTTTCTTGCTAATTTTTATTCATTTTATTTTATTTTATTTATGGTATTTATACCCCTCCCTTCAGCCCTAAAGGCTATCAGAGCGGCTTACAATTAGAATCATAGAATCATAGAATCATAGAGTTGGAAGAGACCACTAGGGCCATCCAGTCCAATCCCCTGCCATACAGGAAATCCAAATCAAAGCATCCCTGACAGATGGCCATCCAGCCTCTGTTTAAAGACCTCCAAGGAAGGAGACTCTATCACCCTCCGAGGAAGGAGTGCATTCCACTGTCGAACAGCCCTAACTGTCAAGAAGTTCCTCCTAATGTTCAGGTGGAATCTCTTTTCCTGTAGCTTGCATCCATTGTTCCGGGTCCTGTTCTCTGGAACAGCAGAAAACAAGCTTGCTCCCTCTTCAATATGACATCCTTTCAAATATTTAAACAGGGCTATCATATCACCTCTTAACCTTCTTTTCTCCAGGCTAAACATCCCCAGCTCCCTAAGTTGTTCCTCATAGGGC
>NW_024808657.1:2557-2817 GCF_019175285.1 Sceloporus undulatus | reverse complement strand
TGTATATATATATATATACACACACACAAAGATGTGCGTGCAAGCATATTACATGCAGCATTACACTTTCAGCTGCTCCACAGTTTGTGTGTGTGTATACACACACATACACACACATACAGACCGCTGTGTATGTACACATATAAATACGGCTTCACGCTTTTGGCAGTAACACTATAAGTGTGTGTGTGTGGATATTCTGCACTCTCCTTGCCTATTATTATTATTATTATTATTATTATTATTATTATTATTATTAT
>NW_024808657.1:0-2457 GCF_019175285.1 Sceloporus undulatus | reverse complement strand
ATTATTATTATTATTATTATTATTAGACCTTGGCATCACCATGGGAGAGGTGCAGAGTTGGATCCCATGTATTCCTTCATAGCAGAAGGGGGTTGGACTGGATGGTCCTTGAGGGTCCCTTCTAGCATTTCTTGTTGAGGCTGGGCTTTTTTTCCCTTTTGTGTGTGTTCCTTGAGGGTATTTTAAGCATAGGAATGTTCTTTAAACCTCTGCCAAACTTCCTTTTGAGATGGTAATTGAGTTTGAAATGCAAAGTAATTAGCGTAATTATTCTCCTTGCCTTTTATTGTCATTCAGAGAGAAATCTGTGAAAAATATTTCGCTGGCTGCTGAAGGAGAGAGAATAAATCACCATTTGAAAGGGAGAATTGTGGGAAGAATATTTTTTTAAAAAATTCTCCTCAAAGTTTCTCTGACCGAGAAGAAAAACATGGGTTTCTCCAATCACTAACATGAATCACCTGGAATTGCCAAGACACATTTTGGAGACCAAATACACTCTTATTCATAAATGTATCCACCACGTTTGGCATAGAGATACCACGTTTGACACTGACTTGTGCAAAACAGCATGTTGGGCCAGACATGATAATGCAGATGTACTATTTAGGGCAACCAAAGCTTTTTTCAGAATATAACTCTCTCAGTTCCTTATTCTCAATTTTGGCCTAGAAACATCACATGTGACATAAAATTAATCCTTTACAGCAGTGGTTCCCAACCTTTTCTATGCCCCACACCCCTAGGAAATGTTTGAATAATGTTTGCACCTCTACAAAAATAATATCACATTTGAGGATGTGTAGTTAGTCAGTTTCACTTCCAATAAACTTGCAACTCGCTAGTAAATAAATTGATTCGGCTACCAGAATATGGAGAAAGGCACACAGGAGTTTTCGTCTCTGTCAACTCAGGAAGCAGGAGACCAGAGTGTGCTTGGATGCCACCTCCTATCTCCCCTGTGGTCCTTAGCATTATATATGGGGAAATCAGTAGCAACAAGGAAGGTGTTTGGCTGGACAAAGGGGGAATAAACACGGGACTAGCCAAGTGAGTTTAAAGGACATGGGTAGACATAGTGTGTGTAAACAGAGGCAATAGGTGAGCTGAGAGGCCTGGAGGATGTCATGCATTTATGAGTGAAACCATATACAATGATTATTGCATTATAATGATTTTAACAGCAGTACTCTTACTTACTTTACTTTTATGTTAATTGTTGTTCTCTTCTTTTGATTGAATAAACAGCTATACTACTATCTACACAACACAGCCACCCCCCTACCACTTCTCAAGGCACACTGGCAGCTGACTGTGATGACTTGTGACTCGTCACTCAAGGACACAAGCCACTCTTTGTCACACACCCTGAAATCCCATCTTGCACCCCCTGCAGGTGCAGGCTCCCCAAACTGATAACCCCAGCTTTAAAGAAAGAGTGCTTCAGTGTCATGGAGATATACTCAAAAGCTTAGCTTGTGACACAGGAGAATGAATGATTCAAGCTCCTTCTTTATTTATGAAGAAGTGTTGAAATGTTTGGCATTCCTAGTTCTGTTGTCAGATTTGTAAAGATATTAGGAAGCGGGGATCCAGAGTCTTTCTCTACTGTCTGCCTCCTCTTCCAGGCTGCATTCTATCTCAAGAGTCAAGTAGTCTGCTGATAAACTCCACCTTGTGCACTATGTGAAAAGTAACTGAGCCCAGCAGAACAGTGGTGCAGATTTTATCTTAATGCAGGGATAAGATAACTTATCTGGAGGCAGTAGGACAAATTTGACTTGATAGATAGAATGTGACTCCTACAATACAAAAGATGAATATGGTTTTGAATGGATGCACCTGGTACAGAAACTATATTGTAAACTGCATCTGATTTGCCTTTTCTTTCTAATGCTATTAATAACAGATATTTTAAAAGGCAGCACCTTCTAGAAAGCAAACTATAAATATATTAAAGAAAGTGGGTGGAATGCTAGGGTGCCACAACAGGGTGTCAAGAAAATTATCATCTGTACTGTAGGCAAAGTGAGGAGATGCAATTTCTACCCACGCCTACTTCCACTGCCTTCAATATGCTGGAAAGTGCTGCACATATGTTCGCTAACTGAGCAGATAAAATAATATTGCCCTGATCTTGTCCCTGAAGCAGTGCTGCAGCCTGGCGTGTGGAAACCTGCAGCTGAAGATTTTAACAGCAAGAGAATTAACCTGCTGATGTTTGCCTACTGAAGTGCCATTATAACCAATTTAAAAGCTGGCAACCTTATGTAAGCAAGTGAGCAAGATGGGTAATAAGCTACATGGCATCTCTGTGAATCCATACCCGGATACCACATTTCCTTTTGGTTAGAAGATGCATGTTTTACATAGAGCTTATTTATAAAAAGTATTAAGCTGGGGAGGTTGTGCTCTGTCCTGGGCCCAGTGCTATTCAACATCTTTATCAATGACTTG
>NW_024808656.1:0-3308 GCF_019175285.1 Sceloporus undulatus | reverse complement strand
ATGATGCCAGGAATTAAGGCCAAAACACTCTGCAGATATAATCCAGTTTGAGACCACTTTAACTGCTCTGACTCAATGCTAGGGAATTCTGGGAACTATTAGTCTTCTCTGTCAGAGAGCTCTGGTGCCACAATAAACTACAACTCCCAGAATTCCTTAACACTGAGCCAGGGCAGTTAAAGTGGTCTCAGACTGGATTATTTCTGCAGTGTGTTTTGGACCATAGTGATGACTAAAAACCTGGACAGCTTTAAAAAGGGATTAGATTAATTCATGGAGGATAAATCTCTCAATGTGCGCTAGTCATAACAGATATGTACAGAGTACATCTATTTCGTGGTCTCACCCAGAGCAGGAGGTGGGTTTGTGGGGTGGTTCATGCAGGAGTAGGGCCCAATCAGATGTAACCCCACTTCTGGGGTGTCACCTGGTGCAGGGTGAACCACCAAATGTCCCCTAGTGATGCCACTGCATCTAGTTACTGGAAAAGAGCTGAACGCATCTCTACTCATTCCTGGGCTTTCTGGAAAACTAGAAATGTATTGGGGAGGACTGCCCATCTTAAAATATTAATTTTGGGGGGCTTGTTCATTGTGTGGTTGGAAAATCTATGTCATTGTAATGCATGAGCAGAATGTCAGCCAGGTTTTTTTTGGGGGGGGGAGGAGTTGATTTGAATACACTTGCCACAAAAGTAATTTTTTTAGATTATTATTTTCTAAATCAGCATGTAAGGGCACTATGAACCCCCCCTTTCCTGCAAGTAGTGTTGATTAAATATCTGACAGAGGTAATTCCCAATGCCATTTCAGGAGAAGGTATGCGTGGTATTGCAAGCAAACTAGAGGCAGCTGCCTCAGAACTGCAGCTACTGAGAGATGGATTGTGATGGCAAGGCACTGAAGGTCAGGGCTGTGTGTACCATACAGTTCACCCCAAACATCTAAGCTAGCCTGCTTCCCTCATTTGTCCTATTTTTATAACATTAAGTGGTTGCTTTCTGTTACAAGAAGAATACTCTGCTCACCTATATCTCGAGTCAAATTGGCTTGGGGTTGCTCTTGAGAATAGTTTCTGCCCAGTTTTCCACTCCTATTTTGAGCCTTTGTTTAGATGTACAAGAAAGTTCTTCATATAACATGCCTGCTTCATCTAGTAACAGCAATTTGTATTTCAGATCTTTTAGGTGTTAAATTTCCTATTGAATTCATCCTGTCCTGTTCTTTCACTGCTCTCAGATGCCTTAAGTTAAAACTGATGCAAAGACAAGTAGTGATGACTGCTGTGTTTTTGCTCTTATCTCCTTAGTTTAAAGGACAAACGAGAAGTACTTCAGTCACTCAACTTTTGAAGGAGCTCCTACCTTGTTTGCTTAAAGCATGTTTTTAAATGAAGAAGCCATTTTTCCTCTTTCTGCCTCCCCACTCCTAGATGAGTAGAAGTGTTTGCCCCTGTGGGCAAAGCTATTTCCAAAACAAAGTATCTAAAGTGAAAGATAATATTTATTATAACCCAAGTTAACAAAGACCACTCATTCACCTGGTATGTGGGTTCATTAATTAATTCTTTCTAAGTTTGACTGTAACTACTGTGACCTCATCTTCTATTGTCTCTCTACCTCCAGCAAAATGAATCTTTTTAAGAAGCTGCCTATGTTTAAAGGAAAGAGGACAATGGGGTTCATAGATTTTTGCCATGTGGACCCTGTGTGACTGTTCTCTCAGGCCAGAGTGATGAATAGTATATCAGGTCAGCATGAACCACTTTTGAACTCTGAAGGTCACCTAAAGGTACACATCCTCTCTTCAGAATGAGACCTTGGGGCCATGTTGATTTGGTGACATCTTGTCAGGATTGACCTTGCTGATCCAAATGCCAAATATTATAGCAAGACTGAAATTAGTACGGGGTCAACGGATTTCAATGAGAGAAAGCAAAAGTTTGAGCTCTGTAAATTCTCCTTTAGCTACAAATGCTCCTACCTCCTGGCAGGTGTTTAAGGGTTATTTTTGAATTATACATGTTATGTCTACAGCAACTTTTAAAGTATTATCATATACTGAATCTTTTAAAATACCAAAAGGTTCTAAACGTATTGAACTGTTAAGTTCTGGTACAAAATTCATGGTAGAAGTATCAACATTTGGGAGTGCTTTGGTTGACAACTATGTTCCAGTGGCCAATTTTAAGCTGAAATTCCAGAGAGGGCTTCTTAGGAGCAAAAGGAGGGCTGCCATAACTCAATTGAAATACTTTTGAAGAGGGCTATAATGTACGAGAGAATTTTCAGGCATTCCTGCTGAGCTTCCTGAGGTGGAGGAAAACTGAGGAAACAGGAGACAACCACAGCACACCTAAGGTTTTAAATTCTTATCCCCACTTTGCCACGGAAACCCACTGGGTGATATTGGGCAAGTCATACTCTCTCAGCCTCAGAGGATGGTATGGGCAAAACCTCTCTGAATAAATCTTGCCAAGAAAACCGTGTGATCAGTTCACCTTAGGGTTGCCATAAGTCAGAAACTAGTTGGAGGCACACTGTGCAGTAGTGGGAAGGTGAGAAAGGGGATTAGCAAATGAGGGAGAGACAAGTGGAGTAGCAGTTGCATGATGGGAAGAGAAGCAAGAAAGACAAAAAGATATATTTACCCAGCTCTGGCAAGGAAACTGTACTGTGGCTTCACCTATTCAAGGGAAGCTGGGAATGTAGGAAGAGCCAGTGTAGTGTAGTGGCTTGAGCGTTGGACTATGACTCTAGAGAACAGAGTTCAAAACCCTTCTTGGCCATGGAAATCCACTTGGTTATTTTGGGCACATCACACACTCTCACCCCCAGAGGATGGAATGGGCAAACCTCCTGTGAACAAATCTTGCCAAGAAAACCTATGATAGGTTGACCTTTGTGGTCAACCATAACTCAGAAACTATTTGAAAACACACAACAACAATACAGGTAAGGGGGGCCTAAATACTGTAAAGACAAAAGGAAAAGTCACAAAGGAGTAATACTGTACCATATTCAGCAGCTCCTGAGCCAGCAAATACAGAGGCAGCTCATTCCCCCCCCCCCCCCCCCATTTCTACTGAGTTCTGGTGCCAGCCAGGAAACACTGAGAGGAAGAGATGGCCAGGCAGACACCTGGAGACTGTACTGTAGCTGTTCTTAGGTAGACTGCAGCAGCTAGGGCCATTGATATACAGAGTAAAAATTATTATGTTGTGATTATGTTATAATAACATATTATTATGTTATGATTATTATGTGATTATGTATTTTCCCTGGATAATGATTAACCATCCATTATGAA
>NW_024808655.1:0-3308 GCF_019175285.1 Sceloporus undulatus | reverse complement strand
TAGTGAGCTTGAACTGAAAAGTCAAATCTGCTTCTCACCTGTTTAGCATAGGATTTAGCATTACATACTAATTATGTCACTTCTTAATTGGTTATTTTACCATCTTTTCAATTTGCTATAGAAACATTTGGTAATGATCTGAGTAAGTAAGCACTACATATTGCCAATTGCTAGCCGCCTGGTCACCTGCTGTGCATAGACTCAGTTTTGTTCCCCATGGAAAGTTTGCCAAACGTGTTTACGGTTCTCATGGAAATATTCATGAGGGCTCAGGTTACTTTTGAATTCACCATATGCCCTTCTCATTCACTATGTAAGCATGTTCTATGAGGTATGTATGCTACCCTATCCCCAGTTGCCAGTTCTTTCACTCCCCTAATGTTCAGAGTTTTGAAGAGGGGAGCTTCCTTTGTGCCTAGATACTCATCATATAATTGGGGACAGTTGCTGCTGTTTTTCCCTTTTGCATGGAGAATACTCACATGCAAAACAGTCTGCTGTTTAGACTTTTCACTATCTACATGAACAGAGCAGTAGAACTACTGTACTGGCTAAGAGTGGGTCTAGTGTGCTCCCTACTTCACATGTTGATAAACATGTGACATAGGGCACCTTGTTTACTATGTATATGATAAATGTATATAATGTACATATAATAAATACCTGTGCAGATGTGGTTAGAATGACAGCATTTTCTGGAATTTCCATCTTGCAGTAAAATGGTAACAAAATTACAGGGATGTTTGTGACTTTTAAGTTACAAGTGGGGAAAGACGATAAGCAAATGATTCCCACAATAAGCTCTAAAAACTACAGATTGACGGAGGATAATTGGTGACTCCCACTATGGATATGGCAGTTGATGTATGAAAAGGAGGACTACTCACCTGTGCATTTCTTCTTCTGCTGTAATGTTTGAATTAACTAGAAGAGAGTTGGGGATTGGTTGATGTAGGAGCCAAGCTCATTCTTTTGAAAGTGCTAAAGTTCACCAGGAACCTTCAGGATTGGGATCTGTATGAATGAGGTAGACTGTGGTATATTGGTGGTTGATTTTTATAATCAAACAAGAAGTGGCATGTGAAGCAGCTTCTGCTTTTAAACATAAATTCCATATATACAAGAGGGGGGACAGGGAAGAAACCTCTACCACAGAACAACTTATCAAATGTAACAAATATAGCAGTTTTGGAAAACAAATTCTCATCTGAATGGCTGATCTGTGAATAGAAATTAAGAGAATTAATGCTACTGGCTAAACAAGTTCATTTCTTGATCAAAATATCAGCAGTTACATATTCATGCAGGTTACCTCTTCTAGTAAAAATGCAGCTAAATGTAGAGAGAGCAAGTGGTTTATACCAACACCATCTTTTAGTTTTTGTTGATGTAGTTTGAGGAGGAGCCCATGAGAAGTCTTGAAAATATCTTCCTGGGGTCACCATAGGTTGACATGTGATTTGAAGACACACTCACACACATGGTATAATGTAGTAAATGGAGGGAGGATAAATAAATGAGCCAACCATTTTTTAAAAAAATCATAACAGTCTTTTTGAATTCTAAAAGCAGCTCAGGATAGGGCTTTTTGAGAACAAAATAAAATGGAAACCACTGTGTTTCTAGCTTACCTCACTAAAACAATTTTCCTTTCCAACATAGTTTCCCTTCTTGACTTCACCCTGTAATTTTGGGGTGGGTAAAAGAGCTGAGAAATGGTCTGTGTCAATTTAATACAACCCTGAAATAGAACAAATGATTTAAAAAGCAAAATTGCCTAGTTGCACAACTTTTAAATTGAAGTATAAGTAAGAAGATGAATCATTGGAAAGCTACTTTGCTGTTTATGAGTATACACAAAATATAACACTACTAACAAAAAGGCTGACTGACATCTTTGACATTTTAATCTTTTGAAACTTTTGTAACATCTAGAGACCTACTTTAAATCCTGTGGATAGTGTTTTTACAATGCTTCAAAAACAGGATTATAAAATTGTAATAGCTAAAAGGTTTAACTGCACAGAACATTGTGGGCTGCTACATAAAACAATACATAGAAAGTCCTTTCCAGCTGTTGTCAGTGAATATACTGTAGATATTTTGGGTGCATCTACATTGTAGAAATAAAGCTGTTTGACACCATTTTAACTGCCATGGCTCCATCCTTCAGAATCCTGGGATTAGTTTTGTGAGGCACAAGTATCCTTTGACAGAGAGAGCTAAAGACCTTGTAAAATGACAAATCCCAGGATTCCAAAGGATGAAGCTACAGCACTTAAAGTGGTGTCAAACTACATTATTTCTACAGTGTAGATGCAATCTTTGTCGGCTCCATTGACTTTATTATATTATTTATTTTCTTTTGTATCCCACCTTTTCTCCAATACAGTATCTTTCTCTGAAGCTGAGAGGCTACCACACTAGTTTGCGCTAAAATTGAACATTTGAGTTTCTCTGATAGTTATGCAGTATAGTAGGAGAGAAGAAAAGATTTTTCAATACAAGTCTTTCATTAGCTTCCTTTGGGCATGTTGGGATCTGACCTTGTTATAAAATGCCATTAATCCCTCCCAGTATCTACTTCACTAGTCTTTCTTTGGCCTGCTCAATAAAGCAGGAAGGAAAAGGGTATCGTACAAACATTGTGGCTCCTGGGATCCTGTCCACATCCTCAGCTTCACAAATAAAAAATATAATTTTTTCCTGGACAAGCAAGGACCAGAGTTACATCCACTGGACCCATATCAACAGTAGCATCCTAGTCAGAGCAAATCTGAATGATTTTGTCTGCAAAGTGCCAGGCTAGGTCTTCGCAGCAAGCTGTATGATACTTAACAACTCTCTTAATACATGTAGCTACAATATCAATTTGGATAGTGTTTGTTGATGGAAATTTATTATTGACTTTGTACATCTGTTTTACTGTAGGACAGCCATTATAGTGAACAGTTTCACAGCAGTGTGTGTGTGTGTGTGTATTTAAGAGAAAGGGAGAGAGAGATTTGGAACCTAGTCTAGTATCACATAAAACCCAGTCCTAACATTTGAACTGGGATATTGTCCTGAGAGGTAAAGGTGGTTTCTTTATTACATGTAAAATTTAAAATATGCAAAATAATGAGAATTATTTTTGCATAGATGCAAAAACAAAAAAATGATGCAAAAACTGTAATGCAAAAGCTAGGACTTGTTTTGACAAGCAAGTTAGCAATTTATGGTTCAAAGGGCATTTCCCCCTTATTAAAATGTAACCTCTTATAGTTTACTAGATTGGTCAAACATTAAAAGTTTGTTTAGTCTCTTCT
>NW_024808654.1:0-3308 GCF_019175285.1 Sceloporus undulatus | reverse complement strand
GGCTGAGGCTGATGGAAGGGCATCCCAGGGCACACGTTGCGGCAGTCCAACCACCATCTCAGGGAAGCAGTTACAGGTCTTGGTATCGTGAGCCACTTGGACGGAGGGTCCTCCATCGGGGAGAAGACCGAGAGGAACCAGGACTGCAGAGGTCGAAGGCGAAGTCTTGACCAAGGCGTGACAAACGTTGTCGATGCCATGTGGCCCAGGGCAACTTGGACGTCTCTGGCCCTCACCCTCCTGTGGGAGATGCAAGGCCTGAGCGATGTCGTCAGCGCCTGGAAACCGTCTGGAGGGAGAAAGGCGGAGCATCTTTCGGAGTCGAGGATGGCCCCGATGAACTTGTCTGGTCGGTGTGAAGTGGTACTTTTCCCGGTTGATGACCAGTCCGAGGGAGTCTAAGAGGTGCAAGGCGAATGAGACCGCTTCCTGCAGCTCTTGCTGGGACTCGGCGGCAAACAGCCAGTCGTCCAGGGACGGGAAGACCATGAAGCCTTTCTGATGGAGGTATGCCACTACCGGTGCCATGCACTTTGTGAAAACTCTCGGTGCCGTGGCAAGGCCGAAGGGAAGCATGTTGTAGTGGTACGCGGTGGAGCCTATGGCGAAGGCGAGGAATCTCCGGTGGGACTCCCGGATCCCGATGTGGAAGTAGGCATCCTTCAGGTCGACGGTTGCGAACCACAGGCCCTGGTGGAGCAGAGGCAGAATGGAAGCCAAGGTTACCATTCGAAAATGACGGTATTCAAGGAACAAGTTCAATTGTCTCAAGTCCAGGATGGGCCTGATGCCGCCATCAGCCTTCGGTACCGTGAAGTACCTGGAGAAAAAGGACCTAGAGCATTGGTCAGGCGGTAAAGGGGAGATTGCTCCCTTTTCAAGCAAGGTGCGCACTTCGTCAAGAAGGGTGTCCAAGGGGAGAGTGGACATGAAGGCTCCGGTTGGAGGGAGCTCTTGGAACTCGAGGGCATATCCCCTACGGACGATGTTGAGAACCCACGAGTCCAATGTTATTGAGGCCCAGGTGTTAACAAAGGGCCTTAGAATGTCCAAAAAGAAGAGGGGCGAAGGGGAGACGAAGCACGCTGCGTCCCTTCAGGCTCTCTTCTTCCCCTGGTCGGTGTCCTGCCGGTGGGACTTGCGGTACCGAGGCGGGAAGTTACGACGGCCAGAGGAGGAGGAAGACTGCGAGGGATAGCAGCGTCTCTGGGAGCCCTGCTGTTGAGACTGCTGATCCTGGGAGAAGGTCCCCTGCGACTGACCTTGTGGCTGCCACGGGCGCTGTCGCTTTCGGAAGGGCGAGACGGATGTGGAGGACATGCTTCTTCGCCGCCACCTTCATTCTGAACTTCCTGTTCAGGCGGTCGTCGGTTTCGGCATGGAAAAGCCCGGTCCTGTCGAGCGGCATGTCTTCGATGGCCACCTTGACGCTGGGGTTGAGGTCCGACGCCCTCAACCAGGCGTGTCGCCGAAGCGCCATCGACGCCGACATAGCCCTTCCTGCACAGTCTGCCACATTCCTGGAGGCGGTGATGAGCCAACCAGCTGCATCTGGATCTCGTCTGGGACATCCGGCACGAGGGGGGAGATCCGTTCCATTAAGGTCTGGATGTAAGCCCCCATGCAGGCGTTGTAATGGATGGCCTTCACCGCGAAGGATGCCGCCGAATAGGCCTTCTTGGCCAGGCCATCAATTTTCTTCGCCTCCCGGTCGACGGGGGAGGTCGCCTGCTTCGGGACGAAACTGTGCTGGGCCCCTTCCACAATGGCCGAGTTCGGCTTGGGGTGTTCGGCCAACCAAGCGCAGCTTGCCGGAGCGACCCTGTAGAGCGACTCGACCTTGCGGGACGAGCCGGTCAGGGAGGCCGGGGCGTCCCAGGACCTCTGGATTATGGTCTCCAGGGACGGCAGCAGGGGGATGGAAGGCGGTGTGGGCACACGTCCATGCACCTGATGCTCCACTGGGTCACGGGCCTCCTCCTTGGGGAAGGAGAGCTCGATGTCGAGGGCCCTGGCCATCTTTATGACGTGCTCGCTGAAGGTGCGCATGTCGTCAGATGGGGACGACGGCTCAGGGTGATGCATCCTCTGAGGTGAAGCTGGCGCCGAGAGGTCGTCGTCCTCGGAGGGGATGTCCGATGAGGGCAGGGGCTCCTCTTCGGAGTCCGTGTCCGAGGTGACAGGTATGTCCGGGACTCTGACCTGGGACCTCGGACGAACTGGAATGCGGGCTGTCGAGGTCTCCGACCGACGACGAGGCGCTGCTGAAGAAGCCGTCGCAGGCGAAGGAGGAGGCCTGTCCAGAATAGAGGCACTCGGAACCGACCGGGCAGGTCTGCCTTCCCGAGAGTCCGTAGGATGAGGATTGAGTCTGGTGAACTCTCTGACGGCCACATCCCTTGGAACGGACATGAAATATCGACCCGTCTCCGAGTCGAAAAACAAGTACGGGGCTTCTTCTCCACGCCCATCCTTGCCATCGTCCTCATCGTCGGAGTGGAGGAAGGGCAGAGGCAACTCCACACGTGTGGAGGCGGTCATGGTGTCCTCCGCATCGCGAACAAAGTCCACGGTGGGATGAACCGGCGTGTCCAGAACCGGGACCGGCTGTACCTCAGGAGCGGGTTCCGGGATGGAGGGAGCTGCAGGAGCGCGGGCCTTCTTGGAGGGGGAGCGCTTCTTGTCCTTTGCCTTGGGAGTAAACTTTGCCCAGTGATTCCAGTAGGTTCCGAGCAGCACTGCGCAGGCGCAGTAAACCCATTTGTATGATTCGCAGAGACCACGAAGAAGAAGGTTAAGAGGTGATATGATAGCCCTGTTTAAATACTTAAAGGGATGCCATATTGAGGAGGGAGCAAACTTGTTTCCTCCTGCTCCAGAGAACAGGACCTGGAACAATGGATGCAAACTACAGGAAAAGAGATTCCATCTCAGCATTAGGAGGAACTTCCTGACAGTAAGGGCTGTTCGACAGTGGAACACACTCCCTCGGAGTGTAGTGGAGTCTCCTTCCTTGGAGGTCTTTAAACAGAGGATGGATGTCCATCTGTCGGGGATGCTTTGAGATCTTCTGCATGGCAGGGAGTTGGATTGGATGGCCCTTGTGGTCTCTTCCAACTCTATGATTCTGAAACTCATGGAGGATGTGACTCTCAGGTTTTACATGATGCAAATGTAAACCAAGGATGAAGTGCGCGCAGATGTGACCATCTCCCAACCTAACATCTATGGGAACAAGCAGGTTACTATCAGTAAATTTACTTCTCCATTCCATTCCCAGCTGCATAAACCCTACTACCGTATATTCC
>NW_024808653.1:0-3309 GCF_019175285.1 Sceloporus undulatus | reverse complement strand
AGAGGGGCGGGATACAAATAAATATTATTATTATTATTATTATTATTGGAACATCTGGTGGCGGCAGCAGTGTTCTCCCTGTGTGGTAAGGTGCATTCTTTGCTGCCTCCCATTCTCATCACGTCCCCTGTTAGAACACAACAGGCCCATTCCAGGGCCTACGCGATAAGGTTCTTACTTGAGAAGGCAAGTTGTGGCAGTGATGATGAGAACTTAGCAAGGCTTAGGCATCTCCTGAGTAGGGCAAGGACAAGCTGGCAGAAGTACTAAATTCCCAAAACTCTGGAGTTGTTGTTTTTTTGCCTACCCTACCCCCTGCTGTACCTGGAGAACTTTGATAATTGCCTTAGGGTGGTGTCCTTAAATAGGTGATCACTTGGTAGATAGCTGGGGGAGAAAATAAGGAGTACAGTGAACACACTGGCACCTTTTGGTGAAGGGGAGGGCTCTGGAATTACCACTTTACAGTCTGAGACTTGGTAATTGGGGAAGGAGACTTCTCTTGAGGTTGGCCTGGGAGCTTTGCTCTCACTTTAAGTTCCTCACCTTTAGTGGAGTTTCCTTGGATTTGCCTTCCAGTAGAAGGTCAGATGGGGAGCAACCCATCTGCTGGGTTGCACTTCGGGCTCAGGTGGTTTATCCAGGTGAAGGCCAAGGAAAAAGTCAAGAACACCTGCCTCAGTTGATCCTGCATTAGGTGTCTCCTCTCTTGTTCTTTTCCAGGTTCACCACAGTTTAAGTAGATTCTAGATCAAATAAAGTGTCCCTTATTCACCCCAAGTTTCTGTGTTTGGTCTCATTAATCCATGGATGGTCAACAAAACCATTTGGCTAGAGTAGTAGGAGCCCAATAAAATTTGATATATCTGTACCATATATTATGGAGCCATTTTTTAAATATGATGATGTGCTATAATCTGCTGGTTAACAAAAAAAAAATATCAGCAATTTGAGAAAAAAAAAAAAAAGGGGGGGGGATAGTTTTTTGGGAAGATGGAAATCCTGTTTGGATGCAACAGCATATGCTTATATTGGTTTGCAATGAGCTAGAGACAGCTGGATATAATCATATTAAAATTAAAAACTTATTGGAAGCAATGGACAGTATTTTCACAGATTGCCTATAAATCTACAGTAACTAGGTCTCCCTGCTTGTAACATCAAAAACATTTTTAGTGTCTCATTAGCAGGGAAATTTATGGCTCAACTATTGAACTATGTCAATTTTCAAAAACACTATGTGACTAATTCCAGAAATCATGGGTTTGATTTGTATTCATTCTGGGCTGCCAGAAAGACTGAGCCAAGTTTTTCCTGCATTATGAAATGACACTAATCATGAAATTAAAGGACATTGCATGTCTTCAGTATGGAAAATAAAGTTATTTTTTATATAAATATGCTAGCACCCTTCTTTTTCAATAAAAAGGGAAAAAACCATTGCGTCCCAAAGGATTTCCCATCCCAGCTGTGATTTTATTCATTTTTTTAAATATTTGGTTTCAAATAAAGGGCTCAATGACAGTTCTATAGAAGAAGACATTATTATTTTATACTGCAGTGTGTTTCCCAGCTGTGCTTTTTGGAGAGGTTTATCAGAGAAGTAGTTGGAAAATGCAAAAGTTCAACTATTCTCAATGAAGCACACATGGGATCAGGAGAAAATATTTCATAAGCATATGTTTTGCATGACAGATTATATGATATTGATACTTAAGGAGCTCTGCTAATAGTTAGCAGCCCAAAATAGGACCCACTTGCATGGATTTTGTCTTGCTTCCAAGTAATTTCTATTAGATACTTCAACAATGAATATGCAAGCTTTATTAACAAAGATTTTTGTGGGTTTTTTGGGCTATGTGGCCATGTTCTAGAAGAGTTTCTTCCTGACGTTTTAACAAACATTATTAGACAGTGTTGAAAAGATTAAAAAGTTCATTACAGTGCAAGCCTGTCATGCCATCTCAGAAAATGTCCCATTGTGGTCAGTAGGACTTGCTCCCATGTAAATTGTTTTGGACAGCTGCCTTGTGGAATTTAGGAGCTTTTTTTAATGCAGTCACCCCTCCATTTCTGTGGGGATCTGTTCCTAATGCCCCCTCCCCCTGAAAGTGGAAAATCAGCAATATTCAAGCCCCATTGGCTTGAATGGTGGCATGCGCCTGTGGGCATCTGTGGGTGCACACCCCATCTAGTCCCCCTCCATTTGCTGCCCACGAACAGATGAGGGTTGTGGACCCCAAGTCCACAAAAACATAGGAGCAACTGTACTTTATATTTCAAGGTAATTATTGTGGGTGGAGTGGAGCAGAAAAAGACTAGGGAGATTATCGCACTGCATTCTGAGAACGTTCCATCTCATCACGTGATGAGAACGTTCCTGGAACGGATATTACCGCATTAGAAATCAAAACATGATCAGAACGTGATCAGAACGGCAGTTTACCGCATTGTGATTCCTTTTTCTTGAAACCGTTCTCAGAACGGTTTGCTGTATTACGTTTTGTGGGCTGTCTTCTGATGACGTCGCCACTCAGTGGTTGGACGGCTCGGGAGAGGCGCCGCCCCCAGGAAAGAGGGAAAAGGGAGGCTTGGCTTACTGAAATCCCTCACCTCCCTTCCCCATAGGAATCAATCCAAAAACGGAGTTTTAAAAGAGCAGTGAGCCCTATGGGTCTTCATCTGGGGGGAGCAGAGGATGCTTGGCTATGGGGTTGTCCTGCCATCTCTCCCTGTCTCCTCTTTCCCCATAGGAATCAATCCAAAAACGGAGCTTAAAGAGCACTGAGCCCTATGGGTCTTCATCTGGGGGGAGCAGAGGATGCTTGGCTATGGGGATGTCCTGCCATCTCTCTCTCTCCCCTCTTTCCCCATAGGAATCAATCCAAAAACGGAGTTTAAAATCTCTCCCAGATGCAGACCCAAAGGGCTCGCCTCTGCTCCTTTTAAACTCAGTTTTTGGATTGATTTCTATGGGGAAGGGAGGTGGGGGATTTCAGTAAGCCTAGGAACTCTGGCCGGGAGAGTGCTTCTCAGCCTCACTGAGAAGTCTTCCCTCCGAAGATTCCCTTGGGAGGGAAGGAAGGCAAGCCCCTATAAAACGCTGGGGCTTCATATGCTGGCATATGTTTGAAGAAAATAGGATAAAACCTACGTAACTTGATGGGCCAAGGGCAGAGTCCCCTCCTTGGCAGCCTGGGCATTAAGGGAGCTCCACGGAGGTCTCTTCAAGCGGAGGGAAAGGGAGGGGACTGGACCAAGAGCAGAGCCCCGGCAGCCATAGCAGCTCTTTAAACCGGTTAGAAAAGA